>NW_013651707.1:780-21736 GCF_000499385.1 Eimeria necatrix | reverse complement strand
TGGGAATGTGACCAAGAAAAAGTTATGAACTTGCGTAGAGCCGGTGTTGCGTCCAGTTCATCCGTTCCTGTGCATATCAACTCTGATAAACAGAGGAGGAACTGCCTATCATTTATTCAGTCGGCGCTGAACTCAAGTGAATACATTGTGGCATCCTTGTTTCTTTCCGGCGAACATCGCACTCAAGCACATAACAGCTTTTTGAATGTCCACTCTTTAATAGGACTCTATGTGCTTTGCGTGGTCTTGTGCATTGATGGCTTGCAGGCACGAACACAATCTCCTTGATGTGCGAGTACGCACTCATGCCAAATTATCTGGTGGAGCCCAGACAAATCAAGCATCATCTTTTTAAACGATATGCAGCGTTGAACCATATACTAGCAGGACTTAGATTACGTTGTCAGTGCATTATTTCCTTATGCACATCAGCTATTTATCTGCGCAATGGATATAAAGCACTAATCCATGTCTTTAATAAGGTCCATGTACATTTCGCCCTGCAGCGGATCACAAAGGAAGTAGATGAATCTGTCCTCACTTTGTGGTGCATTAATATTTCAGAGGCACTGCTTGAAGGAGTTCTGTACCCACAAGCTGAGAACGAGGCCAGTAGGGGTTGTCACTCCTTGCAGGAACTGACATACTTCACCATGGTTACAGCCGCCCTGCGTCGGTGTCACTGAAATGTGTATATGTGTATGCTCTATCACCATCACGTGCCATTGTTGCTGTGGTAATGTTGCAGAAGCCCTCGAGAATCAAACACTTGTCCATGCAACATCAGCACACTGTTGTTATTGTCCATCACAGTGTTACTGGATGCAGCATGTAGACAAGCAGTTCTAAGTAGCCCACGCCAAATCGTCGAGCTGAACGCCCTATCGTCGGAAATTCTTGCCGTAGCCTAGTAAACGTAGGCTACATTACATGGGACGTCTCACGAACGTATAGCGCGGATGATCTACCAGGCCCAAATTTTGGCTGAGCGATGAGGTGATGGTTCAACTAGTGTTGAATTTTCACTTGAATTTACGTTAAAACAGTTGAATTATTGGTCATTCTGACAAAACGTAAGTGTGAGCCCGGAGGAAGTGTGGACTGCGTGTCACCGAAAGAGCGAGGCATTCAACCTACATACTGGAAGCCATCAGCAACAAGAGCAAAAGACTTCAAACCCAGGTAGGTCCTATTTAGCTCCGCTACATGCTATATAAGTCGAGTCAAAACTCGACTTACATAGCATGTAAAGAACCAAGTCTAGATAGAGGAATTGTCCCCCTTCTGGATAGGAAAGCGCAGTCACTATGCATGGCACACCCACTGTCATTTACAATTAGCTGATTGCCATTTAGGAGCCACGAATAGCGCTGAAAATTTCCGCAAACGCTTTTTGCACTCCTACAGCCCAAGCGTAAGTCTCGTGTTATTGCGTGATGCACCTCTAAGCAACAGAGCTGGTTGAGCTGTATCCAGCGGCAGCGCATTCGCACAGAGACTAGCGCCATAAATATTTCAATTCAAAACAATCACTTGAGCATTTCTCTCATGTCACGTAAAGCTTTTTCTTTCACGGTGGTGTTAAACACTGTAGCGTCCCGAAACGTCAGCTTCAATCTTTGCACAACTCCACGAAAAGCATCGGCGAAGCCGTGCCACGCTTTGGAGTGCATTAAAGAAGTCATCGGCACACTTATCAAAGTTATTTTCGCGAAAGCGTGGAGCGGCTACAAGATTAGACAGAATTTAACGTGCCAGAGGGGTTGAACAGGCACTTGAAAGCGGAAGATGTAGCCTAAAGATTTACAATTATCACCAACTGAAACTTCAACGCAGCCACCGTAGCAGCGGCCTTTGAAACTTCGGCCAGAATACTTGCAGTATTCTTCTCTTCGGGTTTAGAAAATCTGTTTGTGCTGCCTCTATCAGGTAAACACTATCCACACGACACATCATCATGCACTTCAAATAACTTTGAAACCTGTCACACACAGTGCGTCGATACCTTGCACTGGCTGGCGTGTGTCTCTGGCTTCATGCATTTACCAGGTAAAGAGTCAATTCGTTGTAGAGTTGTTTTGATTGAAAGTGTTCTCTTAGGCAGCCACTGGTGGAGTCGAATGCGTGCACGTTGGACGCAGCTAACTAAGTGAATAAAGTGGTAGCATGGTACGTAAGCTCCACCAAAGCATACAATTGCATTAACCAACGCGCGCTCTGCATTTTGAACAGGAGTTTCCGGGAGATCCTGAAAAAACGAACAGGACCAGCGTACAGCACGCTGAGCCCTCATCCCGGAGCCCCATTTGAAATGTGCATTTCATCCGGAGAAGAGCAATAGGCCAACAAAGGGGTCAGCTCCACTCTAGGGCCTATCTCTTAAGTCGTGCATGCATATGATTCAAAGCAACGCACAGCCTGACGTCCAAAGAGAAGTACAGAAAACACGTACTGAACTTACTTAGTTACAGACCTCAGCCATTTCCTAGGCTGGTCATATGCACAGATCCCGGCGTCGCATATCACGCTGAAGTGTTCGTAACATGCGATACGTCCACGAGTTCGCTTTATTGCTGTACAAGCACGATACCGAAGGTCAACAGCAGAGCTTTTGCGTTTCTCTTCGCGTCGCTTTGCCCCTATTAATATTTTTCGAAGACTGAAGGTGGTAAGCAACGCACAAGCTACAAGTACAATTCTTGTCCCATTTTCCAAAATGCGGGACTTAATTGAGGTTTTGCAACCGCAGTCGCATACCGCGCAGCCAAGTGAAAAGTATCAAAGGAGCAACAAGTGTGTTGTTCTGTGATTACTGTGTAAGTCGCACTGGTCTTAAGAACACTAGTTACAAAAGCCGTACTAGCTGGGGAAAATATGTTTTGCAGAAAATGCAGCGCAAATGCAGCATCAATATCAGTATCGTAGATGGCCCAACGCGCTGAATAGCAAATGTATAAGTTCACTTTTTGCAGGGCCGGATTTGCGTTTGGCCCACGTGCACACAGCCTGCTCACACTAAAGGACAAAGACACCTGGCGATCGAAGTAAGTAAGTAAGTATTTCTAGCTCCTTGTTCCCCCTAGGCTCAGTGCAACCGGATCCAACAGTTTCGTTTTTGAAACTTCTAGTGCTTCAGCAACAACAGAAGCGTCCCCTCAAGTTTTCGTTTTTTTAGCTTTCGTTTGGCAGCCCGCCCACGGCATCAACATTTTTTATGCTTTCATCACCTGTTTGTTGTTTTTGATTCAAATAGTTCCTCTCCGATCACTCCCTCCAACTGCACCAGACGCTGACCAACAGTATGGAGTCAGCTATGCTCCAGCAAGCGTACAAACTGTAGTAGCAGCTTTCAAAAGTAGCTTAGGCTGCTATAATTGATTGAATGGATATTGGCGTATTGACAAAACGTACTTAGCGCCAAATCTCACGGAAACGTGTGGTGAAGTGTTTGTTGACCTTGGGGCTAAGCCAATATACGCGAAGTCCATCAAGTCACAACTATTACCTACAACGAACCAGATGTAGTACCGTGAATCATTTAAAATTTTAACCTTTTTTATTATTAAGCATGCAATAACTCTAGACGCTCAAACAGATTATTTGAAAGCGTTAAACGTTCCAGTTCACTAATGACAGTCAAGTGCATCTGTTTTCAGAATTGTAAGGCGGATTTTCAACCACTGACACTTCGAATGCTTTCAAGGAGCATGTATCTCAGCAAAAGCTCACTTCGACCAAAGCTTTGTCTACTAAAAGGATTGGTATTAGATGAACAAACAAGGCACGTTGTGAGTGCGAGCACACTGTGCACTCACCTTTTAATGAGGCATGCTCTAATGGTGTGTGAATTCCACGAGCAGGACATAGATGCACTTCGCACTACAAGCTTAGCGCTTGCCTATGAAATCAGCCACGTACTATCTAAACAAACCGTTACTGTTGGTACTACCTCAGTGAGCGTTATTCGACAACCAAAGAAGACAAAACTACTCGTGAGGTGTGAAAATCTCATCTTAATTGGAGAAAAATGATGCGATTTTCGTGAGCTTCAGATGTTCGTTTTATAGCTGTTGTTTCGACTCCAAAAAGCTGTACATTGAACCGGGCACATATAAGCTATCAAGTAATCAACAAAGAAGATAAGCCTTGTATTCTTCATGCTCACATACTGCAACAATGGAACATTCTTCTCGTTTAGTGGGAGCTGTATTCCACATGTTTGCGCTTAGATCTGTACACAGGCATGCCAAATACGTCATAAAGTGCTTTAAAGAGTGTCTATGCAGTGAACGCCAGTCAGAGAAAATTTCGGCAAACTGTATGACCATTTGACTTTGCCACTCTTTTCTGCCATACGAGCTGTGGCTGCCTTAGTGCAATGCCGCGTTCCGGTCACATTGATCACACACGAAGTAAAACGTTACGCCGCATGAATATGCTGTATTGAAAAAGAGCGCCTAAATAAGTGCTTTGCTTCTAAATATCTAAACGAGTTTCTGGTGGAAAGCCAAGAAAATGCGTAGCTTACGCCCTGAAACGGAATCACTGGTGGGCACATGGCATACCACTAGAAGAAAAGCTGCATTGGGACAGCTTCCATGGCTTACAGCTTACTTCTGGGCAGTAAGTGCAGAGCGCCTGCACTTGCTACGAGCAAGCAGAAATAACGAAGAATTCACCTGGTAGGCTTCCCAGGGACCTGCCTTTAAAGAAGGCATGCGTTTATCAGCGTCTCTATCAGGTTCAGATTTTTTGTGATTCAGCAATTTTGGAAAGGCCATTGCATGCCTAACAAATAAATCCTATCGGATGAGGATACTTACGACCTGCAAGAAATGGGCCGTGTAGTGAGGAGCCATTATTCCTTTTCTCACGTTGAAGATAGGAGAAACTGCTGCATTCAAAGGACGCTGCCCCCCGACCTACGGCCTGTATTGGACGGGGAGGTTATGCAGCCTTTGGGCATCCCGCCGGGGCATCAAGGTGCAGGGCTTCAAAGCCAGGCAACAGGAATTTCCCGTTACAAAGACCGATTACAGTACAGCAGCAATCAAACGCTACCCGGCACTACGCAGCTGATTCTTCCGGAATCAACTTCGTCTATTTATACATATTTTCACCTTTGCACTTTCATCTCAGAGTCTACATTCTTCTCCTGTTTGTATTTGGAGCAGCTCTCACGATCTGCCAGTAACCAGCGATGCCAACGGTGTTATCGATGTAAGATGAACAAAAGGCACGTTTTTCTCCTAGCAAGTTTGGAATTCCAGCAAAGAACAGCTGCAGCAAATAAACGCAATGAGAGAAAACAACCATGAATGTTGAACTACCTTTGACCACTAGACTGCTAGATTGCCAGTATTGTCGCGGAGTTTGCTGATGTGAATACACATGTTCCACTTGGATGTGCAAAACTGGTTAAAGAGGCAATCAGGAAATCTCAGAGGCCATCAACTTTGTTTACTTATTACCGGTCAGTACTCTTCACATGCTTAGCGAGTATGCACTTCTGCAAAAACACACTGCCTGCGTGCATACGGCACTGAAAAAGCGCTTATCAACTGCGGAGAAAGCCAGTGTGGCACGGAGCAAAATGATAAAATGTCAAATTCAACACGATGCAAGGAAATCGCACAAGCTATTAAATTCTGATACCGTGGGACGCCGTGGAAACTGCTGGCAGGAAGATATTGTCATTTGCTTCACGTGAAAGGTTTTTTTTTCGCACCAGGGAGTTCAGCAAGGCAGACGGGCTTATTTTGTTCACAACAGTCATGGGGTGCCCGTAATTAAGACTTTCACGTCTTCGAAACCTAATACATACCACCTGCATTATTTGGCGAATATGGACAGTACAGAATGGGTCAGAACACCGGCATTACAATGAATCATTGCACCTAGCACAAGTTATCAGCAGTGCCTCTGAGAATGGCACTACTTTTACTCACTACCTATGTGAAGGCCAGGGAATCGACCGTGGCGTCGAAGACTATCAGTTGTTCAATAGCTTTCCAAAATCGTGAAACAATTATTAGGTGTGGCTCTTTGGACGTTTCTTGTTTGCCTCTGAGACGGTAAAGTTGATAAGGGCCTACAACCTGAAAAAAGGTGATTATAGTCGGTGAAAGGATCGGGACGCTTTTGAGCGCCTGCGGGTCAATCTGCAAAGTGCACTGTTGCAAAACTGACGCGTGTAAACTTAATATGCGCGTTTGCCCGGTATTTTCGGATATTTCCTGCTCTTACGATCTGTGGCAAATATGCATTAAAGCGAGACATAAATGGTGTTCATAGAGTCTAGGACCACATTCCTAGATTTAGAAAATATCGTCAAAATGGCAAGTTTACATTCACTCACGTTTCTCGTATGGTTACCGATGACATCCTGAAGTCACAGGGAGAAAAATTATTTGTTTGTTAGGAGCACACAATGCAGACACGCTCAAAGGGACGGGGGACTCAGGCACAGTCATGAAATGCGCACGAGCTGAGGTTGTCCACGCAGGCGATAGAGCGTTTAACATAGTTGCTCCTCGCAAGTGCAAATACCCTTCGAGCTTTTGCTGCAGCTTAGAATCTATTTAAGCAGACTGGGGGAGTAGAGCGGCAACTGCTGAGTGGCTCGAAGCTTTTGTCGTCTGAAATCAAGAAGCGTGTACTTCCGATGAAAGCGGCAAAACGCCATCATTCCCGCGTGCAGAGAGCATTCCATTAAATGACTATACAAAGGCGTCAGCAAATACTAAGAATGCCGTTATGCCTTATGGGCAGTCTTTGCGAGCCATTGAACCATGGCTAGGTAATGCAGCATTGCCTGAGCTGCCACAGGATCGCGCACCATCTAATGTCCTTCCAATTGTTGCTCATGTTTGACTTTCTTTTAACTGTCGCAGTTATAGCAGAGTAGGTATCATCCCAGTTTGATGAAATTTGCAGTCGTCCGCAGTTTCAGTGCGCATTTCAGATTTCTGTTAGCGAAAAGCAGAGCATGAAAATTAACCTGCCATCGGCGCAAGGCTCAAAATCCTTGAGGGCATCTTCATTCTTTCCTGTCCTGCTCCTGTAGGTTGTTAGGTAAAAGCCCTCAAGAGGCCTATCATAATGCACAGCCCACTAAGTCTTTTAAATGTGACTAGGCCCGACAAAGCACACACCGCCTTAACGAAAAGCAAAGACCGCAGCCCCATGTTGAACAGGTAATCGGATAAGAGAAACTTTGGCACTCGCGGAAATTTCCTAAGCATTGGTGATGAACATTTTCAGGACATAACAGGAAATTATGCACAGTTTCTTCGAATTAAGTCTTCTTCGCTGTTGCCCCAGACGTACGAGCTAAATGTCAGAGCGGTTTTCCAAAATGCCATTCATTATTCGCGAGCAGCTTCGCCCGCGAGGTCAAAAAATGACCAGTGGCGTAACTCTATGGCAATGCCAGCATAGCCGTGTGAATCATCCTCCTTCTCGTAGCTTTGAACTAAAATTTGCTCTGCTGGCTACCATGACCACCAGACGCAAGAGCATGTGCCTTCTTGGCGTACTCCCTGCACAGAGGAATGTGTGAACGGGTATTCGTGTAGCAACGTGTAGCACTTGGCCAATCGTGACTCAGTATGAGTGTGCTAGTACCACGTAGACAGCTCCCTAAAGGCATGAAGGCTGCACTATTCACTACGAAATGTAAAAAGGCTTTCCCCTCACCTTAACAAGTTGTGAGCTTCTATCTTACTCGCTGCATAAATAGACAGTCTGAGCACTCGGCTTCTTTGTCAGCGCCCATACTAGTATGTTAGCGCTTCACAGCTTTTCACTATAACGCAGATGCAGCAGGGGTCAAGCCCTTGTCAGTATACCTTAGTTTCGTCCGCTTTTCCCTTCGCCGCGCCAACAGCTTTTGGACACTAGCTATATGCATGCTCCAGAGGCCCGCTACGCAAGGCAGATCGAGCATCCTTTAAAGGCTGCTATTGCTGCACTTCTTAAACCACATCTTTGCCTTTATATTTGATGGAACGGCACCCGGGAAATGATACAAAGAAGCCTCTTCAGCCCTAAACGTGTCAGCCCTCAACATTATTAGGTTTGTACGCTTCCCTACGGGCCTGCTGGAGTAGTGCCCAGCTCACAATCTGGTCGAATCAGAGGGTTTGCAACTTTTGTTTCGATTTTGATGTTCTACTACACGCAGGAGGTCGAAGCTTATAATTTAACTGCATGCACCATTTAAGAGCCAAGACTTACCCAAGCTTTCTTAAGTCTTTTCTAGCCCTGCGTGTAACGCAAATAACCAATATTAACCAGCACCTTGCCGTGCCATGCACGCAGCGCGCATCAACGTCACAGAACGACCACAAGGCACTATCATTGTAGGACCTATGGGGGACAAGTCTTTTGCTCTTTCACTGTTTCGGATGTTCCATTTATTCTCAATAAAACGCTGTTGCACTCAAGTTGCCTCTCTCACCAGCTTTGTAGCACGTCACAATTCAACAACACGTTTCATGCAGAAGAATATTGGAAACCAAAGCAAGATGACGGGACCACAAAGGTGTGGACCCGCGTGCCCCAAATTTCCATCTATTTGCCTGGCTACTCTACACCAATTCAGTTTTACGAATATCTCCAAGGAAAGGCGAAAGTAGTAATCGCCTTAATTCACAATCACACTCGTGTGCGCAGTTTGATGCGCAGTTCAGCGCAAAACACTTCTTTTTGCTCTCGACGTGCGCTTAGACGAACTGTTAGCACGGAAGCGCTACGCCCCTAAAAGCACCTCACAAAAGCAATGCTTTGATCATGTGATGATGACCAATCTATATCCCCTAGTATCGAGCCACCATGTCGCGCAAAACTACCTGCTTTGTCCACCGTCTCCAGTCAAAGTAGCACCATAACGCACCTCAAGATCTCTGTGCCTCTCACTTTGCATTCACATCAAATGTAACTCACTGCCCGCGTCAACGAAAAACTGTTATTCGAGGCCAGCTGTTTGAAAAGCCACAAGCACACTGCTGCCAATTCAAAGTCGCACAGCTGCTGCTCAAGCACTCTCCTGTCATCTGCTCACTCTCTGACAGGCATTGCCTTGGTTTAGACTGTGATTCGCGTGCAGTCAGATATTTACGGTATCCGCTTTTCTCGGTTAAGCTCCAAATCATCAAGTACATCGGCAACCAGTCCGATGAAGTGCCGTTGCCACTCTGCGAAGTGACCAGGACTACGCCCACTGGTCTAAACTCTACTTTCCCACTTCCAAATGATGCGGGATTTCTTTCCTTTCAGCCACTCTGCAAACTATTGGGACAAAGCCAAGCGTGCACACATGCGTCTTGCTCCATACGCACTCCCTGGCCAATTTACTCAAGCCACGCTGCCTTACATGTCCTGCGCTTTTCATGACTTGCCCTTCTCCTATATGTTTATTCGGAGCAGCTGCATGTGAACTCAAAGTGCGCTCGTGCGCTATATTTAGTCTCAATTCATCTGCACAAACGCGCAAGATGCTCACTACAATGCCGAATCGACATCAGTTCGCAAGAACAGCGGCAGCACTGCGTAAGAATGGGATTTTAACGGAACCTCTTGCGAAAATTGCAGCGAGGCGCGACGCTTCACTCGAAACTAGATGCTAAGTTGTTTCCTTTGAGCAAGCATGCAAGTGGTCTGCCTACAAGATTGCAGTTCTAGTCTCCCTTCCTCCACGTGAGACGAATATTAAGGCCAGCTGCTGATATAGTGCGGCAACGTCAAATATGTCCGCTTTTAGCCACCAAGATTCCTGAGCCTGCACTAAACCAAGCATGCAGGTGTGGCGGCCACATCACGAAGAGCTTCAAATCAGGACTGTGCACTCAACGTGCTCTTCTTTGCAGACTCACGACCTGATTTTTTTCCACAGCAATGCCTTGTCAAACTGTCTCTCATGGCTTGCACGGAGTCGCTTGGCAAGGGACGAATGATGCACGGTAGCTTTGTTCACTCAAATATCAGTCAAGTCCATTTGCATGCGCAGCGTTTAGCAAACGCTCATTCGTTTCTAAAAGCACGCGTGATTTCACAAGTCAGTCATTCGGATGTTTTTGCTTTTAACTGGATTGCATTTTCGTTTAGCCTGTTTCCAAAATTTCAAATATGCAGTGATGTGCTTGAAGTCTAACGGGAACTTCATCCGCTTTGAACTTTGCATTCTGATCTGCTTGTCTAGTTTAGCCGGCGGGAATCGTATTCCCAATATGCCAGTATCAACTTGAGCATGGCTCATCTTTGGCTTGCTTTTAGAAACGAATGAGCGCTTGCTAAACGCTACGCATGTAGATTGCGCAGCTCTAAAGCACACCTCAAGTGAAACCGCACCTTTTCAGTGCAATACGTTGACTCATTTTGTCCTGCAGCTCATTCTTCAAGTTCAAGGTGCAGACCGCAAGCTTTGTTTTACATAATCATGGGACCAAAGTTCACACGACTCATAAGTACCAAAATGCCACAGTATAAGAATGCTAACTTTTTGCTGGCATACTAGCGAATCGAATAATTTTTTAGATCTAGCGCCAACCGAGTCAAGCACCAAACTCCCCATAACAACCCCTCACGATCATACCTAGCTCATTCGTGAATCTGGTTGTGCATTCGTCGCAAGTCCACCACCATTCATTCTCATCTAAATCACTAGAAAGGGAGTACTAAAGCTGTGAACGAAGAAATCCCCATCATAAAAGCTCAATTATTAGAACTGTGATGACTTTTGACAGATTCGTTTCCTGTGCAACCTACTAACTGTCGAGTCACCTCCAAAATCACTCTAAGGCGCTTCTTCTATACGCAACATTGGCCGGGCAAAATATTCAACGCTAGAATTCACTGGAAAGCAACTGCTCCACGCCAAACCTTTAGTATCACCTTGATATTCTTACCAAATACCAAAAACGCCGCAGCTACTGGCAGTCTTTCATATCGTATCTCCGATGGTTTGTGCGTTTTCATTCTCATGCAAGTTCAGCCTGCAAGGCGCAAAGCGCCGTCTTTTGTCTTCGCTTCATTTCCGTACGCGTACAGGTTGTTTTCCAGCCAAAACGTTGCTGCGTTTCCGCGCACATCGTTTTTCTGCGACCTGAACAAAATTCGTTTTGCACGTGCTCTTCAACAGCGGCTTGAAGCTGCCGCTCTTACTTCTCGAATAATCATTAGAACGGAGAGCTAGGCTCCTGACGTTAAAGTACAGCATTTGTTTTGGTTGACAAGCTCTTCCACGACTTATTTTGTTCGGTTTCTCTAACATGAATACATTAGCGACAAACCGCCTTTGCTGCGGGAAGCAGATCATGTCTCTAAATCACAACATAGGTTCAAGATGGCTGCAAAGTCTGCACTACGCAATTAACGAGCTGCCGCTCATACGCATCAGCAGCACTTGGAGGGAAAACCGTAGCAATGTTTTTCCTAGCATGCCAACGTTCCTACGACATTTCAAAACCCACTCGTAACGAACCACTTCTGGGGCACATTAGAACGACTCCGCCCAATCATATCTAGCTTCGTTCTGCAACTGCTTGCCGATGAGCCCTCAACTGAATCACAAGGGACCGTGCACAAAAAACTGCAAGGGGAAAAGAAGCATTTTTTTTGAGGCGTCAACCGCTCTCCAAGCCGCCTTAGCATTCTCATTCTCAGTGAGGCATCTCCAGAAAACAACATACTAACTGTCAAATCACCCAAACAAGCGCCAAAAGCCGCAATTTTAGACAATCCACCAATTAGACTATTTCTTGCGTATTACAGAAACAAATAGAGCGCAAATTGTTTCGGGCGACACTCCGTAGGCGATCTTCATAGTCTTTCTTAGCTATTGAAGCGTCAAAACCACCGATTGTACTTCATTCCTGATTCATGACACCTAGCCTTCTCCTTCGCGCTACTCCTGCTCTTAAGTTGCAAAGGCCATCTTCCGCTTTCGATTAACTTTCGATTAACTTTGTGGCGTCACCAGGTATTGGCTCCTTTGATTCTGTCTCGCGCACTGATAATCACACGGACGGAAATCAATTAAAAAACTAAATTTTTGTCTGTCAAGCTCACTTCGTGTTGCCATTGGCAACCTGAGCCATGGCATATTGTGGTCTCACTTTCATATGTAAATGATGCTGCTTGAGCTGCTTGGGATGGATGATCACATTTGAAGGGTACCTGTCATTCATAGAATGCCCTTGAACAGCTTGTACACACTTGATACAGTGTACACCTTTCTCGGAGGCTTAAGTAGAGTGGAATCTACAGTTTCATTGTCTCATGCGCACTAAAAGGATTCTCTTGCCATATTTTCACCGCACTCTCACTCAACATGCTGGTCACGGAAAGCATTTCACACGCTCCTCCACGCAGTTAGTCGAAAATTGCATTTCGAAACAACCGCAGCCAGTTTTTGCACATCTGAGGTAATTCTCCACGCCTGCTCTCACTCTGCCCACCAATGTGCGCCAGGCATACGCGAGGGAGACTTCCTTCTTTTGATACTGGACTGCTCTCATGAAGTCGTATCTGGCTTCACTCTGCAACTGCATGTGAGCTTCATTCTGTCTGTATCCAAACCACACCAAAAGGCATCGAACTGCATTTTCTCGTAAATCGAACGCACGAACTGTTTGGCCGTCACCATAAACAATTAAAGCCGCAATTCGAAGTCACTGTCATCGCGATAAACGCCGTCGCTCAAACGGCAGACCGTTTGCTGGCGCCAGGTTGAAGTCGCATTGTACTGCTCAAATTCCCTGCACATCAAGCTGGTTGGAAAAGTTAATCCCTCCGCGCTTAAAGAGGAACAAAGTTGCAACTTCGCCTTTCTCACGATGCCATCGTCTTGATAGGCGTTTCCATGAACGTTTGCTGTGCAGAACCCTTGAGCTATAATTGAAATCCTAAGGTGCCTTCGGAACATGATTTCTTCACTTACGTCCTGTAAGTCCCCAGTGGCAAATGACTGATTTCGCATGCTTGCACGCCTCCAAATAACGCAGAGTTAGTTGGTAAACTTCTCCGAAAATTCATTTTTGTGTGCTGATACCAGGCTTTACATGTTACGCTGAAGGATTGTTGTTTGCCTCCCCGGCGCTGCCTTCTGAAATAGACAGGCGCAGGCCAAGGCTGGCAGTTCGATAGCTTGCAGTGCACTAGCAGTGTTCAGCAAGTCGTCGCGCATGCCTGCTCACCAATTCATGCTTCTGGTCCCCAAGTTACACCAGCCTTCGTAGATTTGGCTTGTTTCGCTCAAGTCACTATTCGCTCGTACGCGTTAGTGTCAAGGTTTAAGTGATTGCAAGCCAATCCGCAGCCAATCAGCAGGTTGTGTCACGCCTCGAGATATTGGAGTGTCAGGAGGGCTATGATCATCGACAAGACTACTGCGACGCCAAATTTGCAAATGTAAGCTCCATCGACTCACTAAAAGCGTCCCGCAGTGTTCTGAAAGCTTATGCCCATAGGAACCGCCGCGACTTTTTTCAGGATCTCCAGGCCACTCTTTTGCGCTAACGCTCGAATGCTGCAGCCGGTCTAGACGCTACCAAAACAGACAATATAACTTACAGCAACAGCCATGGCAGGCTTCTTGAAGAGCCTGTAGGGCTTTTGCCATCAGAAGTCCAGTTAACAAGACAATGTGACAGGAGAATAACATGCATGCTAACGCATACAGAAGCGGCGCACAGTCTGAACCGATTCAAAAGCAACTGTCAAGCTGCGTCGTTTCTGTTCCGGCTCTGCTATAGTTCTATGTGGCCACCACACACCGGGAAAGCATGTCACCGCCAGCTGATATAATGAACCTCTGCAAGAAAGTAATGCTTGGCCGGGACAACCGCCTACCTCCGCCGCAATTTAATACTGTCAAAATGCTACACAAAGAGTCACAATAATCGTACTCACGCTTTAATGTGGCCGCGAACCTGCAATCTACAACGCCGCCACATAAAAGCTGCTCCAATTTTTCGTGGAGGTGCACCGCCAGCCGCTTGCGATATATAATCGGTTCTCTACTGCGCGTCTGTAATCAATCTGAATGCACACAAACAAACTTCTTCTGGTAGAAAACAATACGCCTGCCTCGAAAGGCACATTATGATAACCGCCTGGACATGTATGCAATTTTCTTTGTGAGTCTTTGCGCTTTCAAAAGTAGAGGCAACTTAGAGGTAACTATATTACATGCTAGACGTAGCTATATAGGGCTAGAAAGTATAAGCAGCAGGTATATTTTCTCCACCGGTGGGACTGCCAATGTTCTAGTGTCCTTCCACTGTGTCAATTCCCATCACACGTCTACTCAAATGTCACGAACTGGCACAGTCGTCTTTAGAGCGCACTCATTTCAATGTAAATGCGCTTATTCCCCGCAGTTCACCTATGAAAAGGTCTAAGCCACGCAACTTCATCCAGCGAGCTTGTGTGGCGGTCTACATCGTATGAAATCAGAATGTAAAACATTGAACGATCCTTATCATCCTCATCAGTCCACCCTATTAACCCGGAAAAGAGCGGCCTACCGAATGAGGTCAACTGCCTTGAACCATGCAGAATTTGCATCATGCACGAGTGCAGGTATATCTAGCCTTACATCAGGTTTTGCGCCGACGTGAAACTAACGCACAACCTAAAGGTTCCCAAAAAAGGACTTTAACTGTCGAGATCTGATGCTATACTCAGATTTGGGCTCGCACAGCTTGGTTTGTTTCATGGTCATGCAAAACACACAGCAGCGTATACAGCAGCAAAAAGCGACACTGCGCCAGCACCAACATACTCTCGTCGAACGCTCACACCATATCCCCAGCAACGACTTATTCACTTTGTAGCTCAGCGTATGCATTCATCCTTCCTCGGGCAAAGCATTTCAAAGTGAACCAGAAAGCTCTGCTGAAATGTGGAAATGGTCTGCTCAGGTATCCCTCTTGCCAAGACAAAGCGCAGTAGCCTACTTTCATATATCTACGCGCAAAACGTATTGTTTTATTGTCACTGCAACGGACACATTCGATATTTCCATATGGCAGCTCCCCCTAAGATGCACAATTGGATAATTTAACACGGCACATAAGGTGGAAGGGCAGTTTCAGGAGTGCAGCATGCAATCAATTCTGATGATATATCTCTAGATCTTGACGTACTCTCTGAAGGTCGCGTGTGTCTCGCTTCTATGCAGCAAGAGACTTTCGTACGTTGAAAAGCTGTTTGTGCAAAATCTATTTGCAACATTGAGGTTTTAAAGACACACTTATGTCGATGTTTTGTTGTGGAGTACGTTGGCCAACCGTTCAATCGCCCTACTCGAAGGTACCAGTTGAGCAACATTTTGTCCAATCATCCTCCAGCACCTCGTCGGCTCTCTATAGTACGACACTGTATTTGGTTTCTTGCAAAGGCTTGTTTCGAAACAGCTAGTAGCTGCCTGTCTTGCACATTGCAATGTCAAGGGTTTGTTCGCTTGTTCATGTTTCGTGCAAGTTTCGTAAAACTAACTGGAAGGCTTAAACGTAATGACAAGAAACCGCGGTTTTGTTTTAGAGCGCACGTTCTGATATTAACTTATTATCAACGTAACGTGCGCACTTATGCAGCAATTGGCTCCCCCTGGAACTCCACTGCATTGAATTTGGAAGTCAAAGGCGAAACTGCTAATAATTGAAATGGCATCGTGAATGGGCCTAGCGAGCTCGCAAAGCACATGCTGTGTACCAGTCACCTTTCTTGCGAGGAAACGACAGTTCGAGCTTTGTGCCATTTAGTTTAGGTTTTGGCATAATGATTATCTACCTTTACCCGCATCATGCCACAATCAGCCGTCCCAAGCTTTGCATTCTGCAAATCCAACAAGCTATACGCACTTCCTGTGAGTATTCCCGTCTCAGCAACGTGAACAGCCTCCATTACACCAAAAGCACTTTTGCCTACTCAGGAAAACTCCAAAACCCACGGCAAACTTTCGCAAAAGACCTTTTCGACGACCACGCCAGGCCTGAGCACCCTGCTGGTCGCGTGAAGCGCCTTTTGGCGCGGGCCTTATGGGCTGAAAATATCTCAGGCCAACGACGCAGGAGCATTATGCATCTCTACGTTTGTCATTAGTTGGAGCGTGGCCAGCCAATACGCAGTTTTCGATACACAAAACGTGAAGTGCACGCTTGCAGGGCCTTTCAGTATCAATAGTACGCTGTTTATCCAACATACTCTCTTAGAGCATTACCTCCCTCACAGAATTCAGGTCATCGATGAAGAAACTTGTCCCAGAGTCCCAAAAATGTACTCAAGTGAGATGCTGTGGGTTCACTTTATTCAATGAAGAATTCGGCAGGTTTTACTCGTTGATATCCAAGGCGCTTCCCTCTGTGATCAAAGTTGAGACCTCTACAGACCCAAGCGTGGCTTGCACAATAAGAAACGCAAAATCCTGAGTCAAGTGATCCATTCTTACTCAACTCGCATTCAAGCAGCAAACAGCTGCATTGCCAGCTGACATCCTCAGCATGAAAATCATTTAGCGCACTTTCTGGGATCCATCTCATGCGTAGAAACGCTCTGTGCCGCATGGGTCAACCAATCTTTACGAGTGCCCTACAAGACCTAATCAAGCGGCAACTAAATTGTGAACCACATTCCACGGGGTGAGCCCTAAACCGGACGCTTTATGCTCTGAAGTTTATGCCCTAAACTTATCATGCTCAGTAGGCCGTGATCGTTTCAATAAAGTGCACTGCTTTTTCTTGGTCACAGTCAAATTAACGGACGATGCCCGGGGCATTTGGAGAGCTTGCGTTGCAAGCTTTAATCACTTGTCATCTACTAGCGCTTCTTTTGCGTAGCGAAGTCAGCATCCAACGAAACGCGACCGTCAGCTTTGATGCGGCTCCTGTCGAACGCACTTCCTGGAGACCCGAGTCTCAATTCTTTGCAAACATCCAGTACAGATAGATACGGCAATTTGGCCTTCTCTTTTTGTGTGCGCGGACTGCTGCAACAAGGCCTAGCTGTTTTGTCACGCATTGCCAAGACCTCGGTAAGTTTTGTGAATTCTCACAGGGCCCACGAGGCTGACTGATGCCACTTGCACCTGCTCTGGTCTTCTTAAAAGCACACACGTACGTGGGGAATCGCAGTTGAATTATATTGAAATAAATGCCCACGCCACAATGCAGAGCCTCATCCACTCATGCCACACAAAAGCGACAGTCGAACGCAACGGCTCAACCCTTAGCCTTGTCAGTCTACGCATGTGACGCACTGTCTGCACAGAAGTGCGTCAACGCGAAGGCATGACAGATTCTGTTGCGAATGCACCATAGGCACTTTCTATGCAGCAGCACGTACTTCTGGGTTCTTGTGGGAATACGCTAAAAGATACGTTGTTACGACAGGAGTATGGTGAACTCTCATACACCGGTTGAAACAGCTGTATGAAAACACTCTTAGGCCATTGCACAAAAACAGCTTACAGGCGCACGCAATAGCACTTCATGTTTACACTTTCCGTGATCGCAACTCAACCTACTGCCTGGAAAATCGCAGTCAAGGTTCACTCTCAATCCACGTGGAGTTTGTCTGGCGCATATAACCCTCCACAACTGTACAAATTTGCAAGTAGCTTCCCTGCCTGGAATATTTGCCGAACACAAAGCTTGCAGCAGTTGTAGTTTGACTAGTCATGCTTAGAAATGCACGTTCCGCTCATGACGAAGTTCTTTTAAAGAAATTTTACGGCGATCAAGCATAAGCGCCTTGCATTTCTTGACAAGACCCCGTAAGCAAGTAACCCTCTGCTCTGCAGGGAAGGAAGCAACTGGCAGCTAGAGGCAGAGCCGCTCCCGTTGGTCGCGTAGTCATCCAAACGCACCACCTAAAGGTTCACTCTTGTCTTATCTCCACGTCCAGCTTCAATTAGTCACGTTTTCAGCTCGCCAACAGCCTGCTGTAGAGTCTTCTAACGCCCCTGCTTGGACTGCATTTCGTCCACATTCCTACCAACAAATTCTTGCGTTTTCACGGTCGCGTTTCGCAAGCAGTGGTCGATGCACTTTGCTGCATGCTATTTTGGTGGATATCATGGGGATAAAATGCGCCTTACATTGCTAGCATTGTTAGCACTGTCAATGCCGGAGTACAAACTCTGTGACCCAGATGGTTTTCCAGGATTACGCGGTTTCATTGCTAGTCAGTATTCAAGGCCGCCTGCCATTTTAACGCACTTCCTTAAGACCGTCGCCTTTTGGTTTCACTCACACTGTTGATAAGCCAGCTGCTTAGCGCCGGCAGCGCATTAGGAGCATGACGGGAACCTCCGACATATCGTACCCTTCTTCTAATTGTAACAACTGCACAACGCAGGCGTGGCTTCTTCCTGACGCTCAAGAGCAAAGAATTTGTAAAAGGTTCGAAGCATAAGACGTTTGTCAGCTCTTGCCTCATTAAAGCAAAATAATGTAGATATAGCCCAGTTTCCGTCCACATCAGTGTAGGCCCATTTATAAAACGCACATCCTGCGGCCCAGTTTTTCTCAACATCCTGCAAATTAGGAAAGCTTATTTGCTGGAATTCATTGTGATATCTGCCGCTGGTAGATTCAAGCCAGCGGCGCTGTATGCCAAAATAAAATGTGGCAGGGCACTTATTTGTATTTTTTATTCGTCTGTAACAGTTCATATGTGCTGGTTGGCTAATCAACTGCTTTCCTCCACGAGTTGCTTTCATTCATGTGTGGGTATGCTTTCGGTCTATGTTTTCGATCGTCTTATCGCGCAACGCACTTGCTGTGCAATTTTTCGACTTACCTTTGAGCATGCGATCGTTTACTTTTTTTGCAGCTGAGCACAACGAACGCTAAGCGCTCAACGCGAAACCCCTCACCCTCCTGCACCGCAGTGTGTCTTTGTTCAGGCAATTTTGAACGCCACAAACAGTTTTTTAGCGCACAACACAAAACGGCAATTCAAACTATGTTTTGGTTCAAGCCAGAACGAGTGACTTCTAGTGGTATACAGCGGCGTTCTCAGCGCTCGCTTCGAAGAATCATCAGTCGACATACGAGCTGGAAGGACTTGTGCTCCAGTGGAATGCACACCACAATACAACAAGGCACGCCAGGCTAAATCGATGCTAGGCACAGTCAACGGGGCATCGTTGCAGAACAGGACGCTAGGCATCGGCGGGTTGCATCTGCAGCAACCTTGCGAGCTTAGCAGGTGTGTTGCAAACACTGAACCACATCTAAGGCCACCTGCACTGGCTCCCAAAACCAGAGCCAGTGGAGCACCGCTGCATGCCTAATCGTCAACCTTCATAGACTGCTCATCCAACGCACGCTCTTATGATCATCTCAACTGAATTGCACGCACAGTCCTAACTACGAACGCTGCCCAGTTAAACACCATTAGCCGCAGAAAAACTCAATTAGGGGCGCACTGTCCTGGGCTGGTGCACTGCACCGAAGCCACGAAGCCTCAAACCTAAAGTGTACATACGCAAATTCGGCTCGGCCAACATTGCATGGGCACAAAGCTACCAAAGCTTTGCACTGATGCCACAAAAATACATAATCAACGCGTTTACCAAAGGGAGGGGACGCCTCTAGTCTTAATTGTAGGAAATCTATCTGACGCACTTGCTAAAATACGGCTCGTCAGAACTTTTTTCACGTGGTTGATAGACAAGAAGCAATTATTAGCCCAACTCCAGCGTGGCATTACATATATAATGCGCCTGCCAGGTGGCTACTGTACTTTTTCTTTTAGCTCTATAAAGCCCCTCGAAGCTACGTTTTCATTCCTATGCTGGTTCATAATGTGCAAAAGAACTCTGTAGTCACAGTGTACATGAAACATGTTGGTGCCTGCTGGACAAACTTTAAAACAACGCGCTAATGGAACTAAGGGATAGCCTCCTAGATGGCTCCTGTACGAAGCATACTCGCTGCAACCCATCTTGCCTAGAATTCATGCGCGTCAAGCACCCAGCTCGCAGACGTTTTTCTCCATATAGAAATGCTGCTGAAGCCGCATTCAGCGATATCACTACAGCTACTCAACAAGTCACAAGGGTCCGCACTGGGCCCTAAACAGTCCGACGAAACCGCAGTCCGCACGCTGGAACAAACAGTGTTCGATGAATGGCTTCCTGGCCAGTGCAGCAAATGCACAGCTCACTTCAAAGACGTCTTACAAACCACATAAAGGACCCCTTTGCACTTTAGTGAGTATTTATCAATCCAAACCCTAGGCGAGCATCGTGACTTTCCGTGGCAGCATTTGTAGCTTCCTGCAGAACCAGCCACATTGCTGGGAGTCATCGTGTCTAAATGCCACGCACACTCTTTATTAAAAACTTCTGGACTGCTTTCCACTAAACTTTTCGCATTCATCAGCTTTGACCCCTGGCTCGCACTCCTCAGGAACGCGTCAGCGGCCACATTTAAACGGGGCACACGTACAAAATGCATAGGAACATGATGAATGAGCTACAGGGAGATGCTGAAGAATGCTGTCATTCCTGCAGCAGCGTTTTGCCCGTGGTCGCCCAGCCACTTGCGCTCACTCTCTAAAATGCCTCCCTTACTGAAATCCTGCATGCACTCAAGCACGATCGAATCGTTTTAGGTCTGCATATGGTATATGAGACCTGCAATGAAATTTGGCGGATGCAAAACAGTTGCTTACAGTGCTAACAACAAGTCGACAGTCCCGGGAGTTTGTCCAAGCCTTTGCGTTTTGTAGGCGTCATGACGGCCTGGTAGACACGCGATACAGCTCTGTAGTTCACATATCACCAAAACCGAGCACGAGACGGGTCTAATATTTCGAATCCTAAAGGATCTACTCAACTAACGCACTTGCTGTGTGGTCGCGATTGAGTGCAGACGCAGCAACCAGCTTTTCTTGCCTACCCTACGCAAGCTGCCGCTGACTTCAGATTCTGCGAAGCAGTAAG
>NW_013651707.1:0-680 GCF_000499385.1 Eimeria necatrix | reverse complement strand
GCACTTTCTGAACTCTCTCACGAGCGTGCAAGCGTCAAAAGTAAGTTTTGAAAACGCTGCGGCACTCGTCTCCCCTTTGATCCAGCACGCATAGCGCCCAAACGTCGTAAAGTTACGGCACACGTTTGGCATTCCATAATAGGAACCTTCGCTTGGTATCTTTTACATGAAGCTAAACCTTGACGATGTGTATTGCATGGTGGGCACTCAAACGCACGCGCTACAGACCGTCAGTGGTCAAGTGGTGGAGCGTCATGTGAATCACTTGCTTTCCCACTTCTACCAGGTTTCAACGCAATTTATTGCTTTGCAGCACACGAACCCAATTTTTCGCGAAAACTCATGGCCGGCGAGACTCTTCATAATGTCCCAGGGCTCTAATATTTCATGTGTGAATATTTGGTGCTTAAAGTAGCACAATATGCAAGACCGTAGTTTCCGCAAAGGAGAGATACATCAAGAAACTGCTGCATGTTAGAAAGAATTTTCAACATCCGACTCATATAACTCACATGCTGGGGACCATCTCTTTCAACAAGATGCACATTGTCCTCAGTGATGCACAGAAAGTGTTGTAGGTACGTTGCAGCCTCTAATTCACACATCCGGAGAGTAGGTAACGCTGCTAAACCATGTTCCTAACCAGCAACAAAATTTTTCTGCGAAGCAGTAACATACGA
>NW_013651706.1:19235-22776 GCF_000499385.1 Eimeria necatrix | reverse complement strand
TTATTATTTCAAATTTATATCTTTTAAATTACTTTATTATTTCAAATTTATATCTTTTAAATTACTTTATTATTTCAAATTTATTATCTCTTTTAAATTACTTTATTATTTCAAATTTATTATTTCTTTTAAATTACTTTATTATTTCAAACTTTTTATTTCTTTTAAATTACTCTATTATTTCAAACTTTTTATTTCTTCTAAATAACTTTTATTTTTAATTCTTCTAATTTTCTTCTTTCTTCAGTTCTTTTAATCTTCTGATTCTTTTAATTGTTTGATTCTTTTTATTTTCATTTTCTACTTCTTTTTTATTTCTTTAATTGCTTTGTTTTGTTTTTCTGGTTCTTTTTAATTGTTCTTAATTGCTTTTCTTTTTATTTCTTTTCACTTCCTCTTCTCTCAACTTCTCTTTAATTGCTTCTCTTTTTGTTTCTTTTTAAACTGCTTTTCTTTTATTTCTTTTTAATTACTTTTTTTAATTTATTTTGAACTAATTGGCTAATTATATTTAAATTAAACTTTTTATTTATTTTCAATTTATTAAATTCAATTTCTGCTGCTTCTTTGCTGCGTTTTTAAAAACTCGATTTTTCATTTAATCTGCAGCTTCCCAAACAAGCCCTAAACCCTAAACCCTGAACCATTAACTCTAAACCCTAAACCCTAAACCCTAAACCCTAAACCCTGGAAGCTTTCGTTTTTCACTTAAAAAAATCAAGTTGTGCCATTGGCCAGCCGTGCGTACGCCAGTTGGAAGAGGGTCTCAAGCTGCAGCAGCAGCAGCAGCAGCAGTTGCTGCTGCTGCTGCTGCTGCTGCTGCTGCAGGGGCTGCTGCTGCTGCTGCTGCTGCTGCCCCCGGCCCCAATATCAAACAGCCAATTTGTACACTGTGGGTTGCGGGGGAGCGTCAAAATTCGCTGCATGCATTCAGAAGCAGCAGCAGCAGCTACTGCTGCTGCTGCTGCTGCTGCTGCTGCTGCAGCTGCTTTGGAAGTGTGAAGCAACTGCTGCTCCACGGCCAGCAGGTGGCCTGTGTCTGCTGCAGCAGCAGCTGTTTAAACTTCTGCTGCAGCAGCAGCTGTTTAAACTTCATTTGGTGCGGAGTCGAGGGGCTGCAGACGAGGTGCAGCAGGCGGAGCAGCAGCAGCAGCTGTTGCTGCGCTGCAGCTGCTGCTGCTGCGCTGCAGCAACTGCTGCTGCTGCGCTGCTGCTGCTGCTGCTGCGCTGCTGCTGCTGCTGCAGCTAGAAGCCCTTGGGGGGCCCCCTTATCTGCTGAATGCCCCCCTTGCCGTTGCTGCTGAAAAGGTACTGAATGGGGGCCCCCTGCTTGTGGGTAACAGTGATGCGCACGTTGGGCTTGGAAGACTGGAAAGAATGCTGGAAAGTGGGGGCCCCCCAGGGCCCCAAGCCCTGGGAATGGGCACTGAAGTTCACAACATCTCCAAAAGAAATAAACTGACCTTTGAAGGGGCCCTGGACGAAGTTGGCGTTCAAGTTTTCTTCGGCGCGGGGTGTACATACACCCGAGCCCTGCGCGCGCGGGCTCTGGCGCGCCACCGGCCCGTTTTCCGCCGTTTCGCCGGCCAAAGCGCTCTGGCTGAAATCTTTTTGCGCCAACATGTTTATTAAATGCAATTTAGTTTTATTTGGCGCTTCAAAAAACGAAAAACGACGCAATTTGACCCCGGAACCCCCGATATCTCCCGCGGCGGCTAGCGGACGGCTGCGCGCACCTAGGCACTTCCCACAGAGACCAACGAAACCGCTTTTCACTCTAAATACCTTTTCACCTTTTTACCTTTCTTTTATTTCATTTGAATTGCAAAAACAAATCCAAAAAACCCGAGCGCGAGGCGCCAGCGGCGGCGGGCGCGGGAAGCATGTCGATGGCCAGCGGGGGCGGCGCGCGCGCGGCCACCGCTGCACACGCCCGCCACTTTCGATGTTTTCCTTTTTAAAGGACTTTTATTTCTTTTTTATTTTCTTTTATTTCAATTTAATTCAAAAAATGCAAACAAAATAACCCAACAAACCCAAATTCGCCCGCAGGACCACCGCCGCACCACCGGTCGCCCGCTCGGCCGTGCGGCCTCAATTCCGAATTCCACTTTCCCATTTCTTCTCTGTTTCTTTTATATTTAATTCAATTTCATTCATTTCCTTTTTTATTTCTCATTAATTTAATTTAATTTCTTTTTTATTTCTCAAAAGTCATTTTATTATTTCAAATTTGATCCTTTTACGCCTCGTTTTGACCATTCTGCATTCTCGTGTGCCCCGAGCTGTGCATACACCTGAAACTGAACAACGAGTGAACAACTAAAGTTGAATTCTTTTCAAAAAGAATTATTTTAAATTGAATTCTTTTCCAAAAGAATTATTTTGAATTTAAATTGCACTATTAAGCCCCAATAGCTGCTCATAAAGTCTTGTTTAGTGGCGACAGATAAAAGAGAATGAAAGGAATAATAAAAAGATGTATGTTTGGCATGAAGTGTACGTACACCCGAATGAGTTCTATATATACATATATGTGTGTGTGTATGTACAGATGCAGATATAAATATATCTATCTATATGTATACACATATATGTATTTATATATACAATTATATATATAAATGGAGAAATAAATATAAATATATATATTTATGGATATAGAAATATATAGATATATAGATTATAGATATAGGTATAAATATAGATATAGATATAGATATAGATATAGATATAGATATAGATATAGATATAGATATAGATATAGATATAGATATAGATATAGATATGGATATAGATATAGATATAGATATAGATATAGATATAGATATAGATATAGATATGATATAGATATAGATATATAGATGTAGATATATAGATATAGATATAGATATATAGATATATAGATATAGATATAGATACAGATATAGATACAGATATAGATATAGATATATAGTTATATAGCTATATAGAGTTATATGGTTATATAGTTATACAGTTCTACAGTTACATAGTTATACAGTTATATAGATATATAGTTATATAGTGATATATCTATATGGTTGTATAGATATGTTTATATAGTCATATACTTACATATATATATATTTATATAGTTTTATAGATATATAGATATATAGATATATATACATATACATATACAAATTTGTAGATACACAGATATATAATATATATATAGAGGTATATAGATATGCAGATATATAATATATATATATATATATATTTATAGATATAGAGATATTTAGATAAGCAGGTATAGATATACAGATATTATATAGTTATATATATATATATATATATATTATAGATATATATATCTAGTTATATAGGTGTATAGATATATAGCATTAGATATATATACACATACAGATATATACATATATCTATATATATACAGATATAGAGATATATAGATATGCAGATATATAGTTATATATATATATATATGTATATAATAAATATATATATATATATATAAAGTATATATATATATATGTATATATAAGTATATATAAGTATA
>NW_013651706.1:12500-17500 GCF_000499385.1 Eimeria necatrix | reverse complement strand
TCAAATCAGTTTTTAATTCTTTGAAATAAATCCCTTGGCTGTACGCCAGTCCCGGCACGTTCGCCTCTGAGGTGTACAGACACCGCAGCAGCAGCACACCGCAAACCAGCTCCACGCGAGAAGCGCAGCAGCAGCAGCAGCAGCAGCGGCTGCAGCAGCAGCAGCGGCGCGCTAGCAGCAGCAGCAGCAGCAGCAGCTGCAGCGGCCGTCCAAGCCGCCCCCACCCGCGGGGTGTACGTACACCCCAGCCTCCAGAACCCCGCAGCAGCAGCAGAGGGGCCCCCCGAGGGGCCCCCCAGGGGGCCCCCCCGAGGGGCCCCCCAGGGGGCCCCCCGAGGGGCCCCCCGAGGGGCCCCCGCAGCAAGAGGTCGGGTGGGTTTAGAAGGGGGGGTTTGGCCTGGGGACGCCGCCGCTGCTGCTGCTGCTGCTGCTGCTGCTGCTGCTGGTGGTGGGGGCGCGTTGGGGGCCGGTGGGGAGGCCTGCAGCAGCACACGCAGCGCAGCAGCAGCAGCAGCAGCTGCAGCAGCAGCAGCAGCAGCAACTCACGAATGCTGCGGAGGTAAAAGGCGGAGTCTTCCTGGCCGGAAGGGACGTAAGAGCGCCAGCGGCGAATGAGAGTTTGGGTGTTGTGTCTGCGGAGTTTGTCCCAAAAAGTGAAGTCTTTTGTTTCAAAAGTGGAAATTCTTTTAATTAAATCTTCTGAGTTTTCATTTTGTGGAGTTTGCTGCAGCTGCTGGATGGGCGGGGGGGCTCCGGGGTGTCTGTACACCCGGTCGGCGTGTCTGGAGTCCGCGCGCCGCAGCAGCAAGTCCAGCTGCTGCTGCTGCTGCAGCAGCAGCAGCTCCTGCTGCTGCTGCTGCTGCTCCCGCTCCTGCAGCGCCTTCAGCTCCCGCAGCTCCTCCTGGCTCAGCTGCTTCTGGCTGTTCAGGTGCAGCAGCCGCTGCTGCTGCTGCTGCCGCTGCAGCGCCGCCGCCTCCAGCTCCTGCTGCTGCTGCTGCTCCTCCTGCTGCTCTGCTGCTGCTGCTGCTGCAGCAGCAGCAGCTTCCAGCTCCTCGCCGCCAGCTTCGGAAGCACCTTCTGCCGCCACCAACAGAAACACCAAACCCCAAGAAGCTGCTGCGTCTCCAAATGCTGCTGCTGCTGCACTTCTACTCTAACTCGCAACTGCCTGCCCTTCTGCTGCTCTCCAGGTGTACGTACACCCCAGCGGCGCGGGTGTACGTACACCCCAGCGGCGCGGCCGCGCCGCCGCGCCGCAGCTGCTCAGTCGTGCAGATCTAAGGGGCCCCCTGGGGGCCCCCCGGAGGGGCCCCCCAGGGGCCCCCTGGGGGCCCCCCGGGGCCCCTCGGGGGCCCCGGGGGGGCCCCCCGGGGGGCCCCGGGGGGCCCCAGGGAGGGGGGGAGGCGCTCACCTGCGGGGCCGCGGGGCTGCAGAGAATGGACCGTCAATAAGTGGGCAGGGACTGGCTGGGGCTGGACGTGGGGGGGCAGTGGAGAGTCATCTGCAGAAATGACTACAGAGAGGGAGGGGGTGGAGATGGTGAAGGAGTCGAGGACGGGCAGGCGGGGCTCCATTTTGGGGGTTTCGCGTCGGTTTTCGCGGCTTTTTCGGGATCTCCGCGAACTAGGAGTCGAACTTCGGATATTAATGAGTCTTATTTCGGATATTAGTCCGAAATTTGCGAAAAAAGAAGAAAATTCGAGAAAAAACGGAGAAGATCGGACGAAGTGGCGGCGGCGACGCGCGCGGAAACCTGAACGAGGCGTCGACGACACCCGAGTTGAACTGGCGGAAAGCGGGGGAAAAAACCTTCGAAAGAGAAAAAAAAACTCCAAATGAAATTACTTTCAAGTTAATAACCAACTGGGAGAAAATTCAAAGAGAAATAAACCTAATTTGCGGCAGTCCTGGCGCAACTCGACGCGCAGCGGCTAGCAACCGGTGGCTAGCGTGTGCGCCGAGACGACCCCAACTGCCGCCGCTTTCGCCACTTTCCCCCACTACTCAAACTCAATTTCCCATTATTTATTCAATTTATTATAAAGTGATTGCTTTCTCCCAACAATTCGGCAATTTTCGCCGCCGCCAGACCAGCTGTACGTACACCCCAGCGCTGCTTTCCGCAACGCATCGAAACAGTCCGCCCAGCGCCGCCAGTTCCCCTCAGCAACTCAGAACACCTGCGGCCGAAGAAGTCTTTTTAAACTATTTTAAATAAAATAAATAAATAAATAAATATAAATAAATAAAAGAACAAAAATTAAAATAAAAACCCAAAAGAAATATCTCGCGCCAACTCTGGCTTCCCATACGCCGCAGCAGCGCCCGCAGCTTCTGCTCTTGCTTCCCCCTAACTGCAACAAGACTCAGCCTTATTCTTTCAAAACTATTTTAATTTAATTCAAAAACATCTTTTTTGTTTATGTTTCGAGGCAGGCTCTTCTGCTTCCTGTCCTTAGAGAGTTGCAAAGAAAGCAGCAGCAGCAAGTCGGCTGCAGCAGCAGATCTGCTGCAGCAGCAAATCTGCTGCAGCAGCAAATCCGCTGCAGCAGCCCGTACAGGCCACTGAGTTGCTGCTCGGGTGTACGTACAGTCCCCTCGCAGCAGCAGGGGCAGCCCCTCAGTCACACCAGTTCACTTCTTTAAAAGTCTTGTTCAATAACTAAATAAAGAGGGAAATAACTTTTATTGTTCGGTTCCCACTAGAACAAGAACTGCAGGGACCTCTGAGGTATCTGTACACCCCGTGAGGTGTCTGTACACCCCGTGAGGTGTCTGTGCACCCCGTGAGGTGTCTGTACACCCCGTGAGGTGTCTGTACACCCCGCTTGGCTCTCGAACTACTGCACATTTTGAAATCTAAGTTCATTTATTCTGTTCTCTTTGTCCATTACAAATGGGGATCCTTTGCTGTTTATTTAATCTTCTGAAGAACTTTCGAATCGGCCAAAGGCTCCTCTAAAAAACGAATGGGGTGTACGTACACCCCAACCCACACGGCCACGAACCCGCGGCCTCCACAGCTCAACTCCTTCACACTTTTTTCTTTTCTTCTTTTCTTTCTTTTTCTTTTCTTCTTTTCTTTCTTTTACTTTTCTTCTTTTCTCTCTTTTTCTTTTTTTCTTTTTTCCATTCTTTTTCTCCGTTGTCTTCAGTCCTTCAGGTGTACGTACACCTCCTACGCAGACTCAAGAATCTTTGTCACGCGCCCAGCCGCTATCGTTTTCCCTGCAGAAAAATAAAATAAAATAAAAATAAAATAAAAATAAAATAAAAATAAAAATAAAATAAAATGAAATCCAAAACAAAAATAAAATGAAAATCCACCAGCAGCTGTACATACACCCCAGCTCTCCCATTGCATGCAGTGCTGCACTGGCCTCAGCAGCAGAAGCAGCAAAAAGACCTTTTATGTTTTGCTGCTGCTGCTGCTTCTGCTGCTGCTGCTTCTGCTGCTGCTGCTGCTTCTGCTGCTGCTGCTTCTGCTGCTGCTGCTGCTTCTGCTGCTGCTGCTTTTGCTTCCTGTATGCACTCCCAGCAGAGTGTCTATCCACCGGAGGCGCAGCATGCATTTAAATCTGCATAAATGGCTGAAAATAAATTCATTTTCTGCATTTTTAATTCAAATAAAATAAAAAAACAAAAAATTAACACTCTCGACACTTTTAATTTAAATTAAATCACAAACAAAACAATTACCTTCGTCGCGTAGAGTGAATCGCCCCAACTGAGAACACGCCTCGTACTCCTCCAAACACATTGGCTTCGACAGCTGCAGCAGCAGCAGCAGCAGCAGCAGCAGCAGCAGCAGCAGCAGCAGCAGAGGAAAAGCATTTCGTTTACGCAGCGCAAGAAAAGACATTTGCGAGAGAAGTCCGCGCTGCAGCTGAATTGCTTTTTGCTGCAGTGGCCGCAGCAGCACGCAGACGCCAATAGCTGCACTCGGACAATTAGGGTTTAGGGTTTAGGGTTTAGGGTTTAGGGTTTAGGGTTTAGGGTTTACCATGATCTCGATGCTGACGAGGCAGTCGCTGGTGACAAACTGGGGATTAGTTTTTTTCTTTTTTCCGTCAGAAGACTCTGCAGCCGCAGCAGCGCGCGCCGGGTGTACGTACAGTGGAGAAAAGGGTAACTTTTCCCGGACTAAAAAGAAGAAAAGACTCGAAATGAAGTCCCCAAAAGACAACTCCCAAGTGCAAACAAAGCCACAAGCCTTTTCCGGGTTCGCGCTGCGCTGCGGTGTACGTACACCCCAGGTTTCTGCGGTGTCCGTACACCCCAGGTGCGCGCGGTGTACGTACACCGCAGAAACGCGGGGTGTACGTACACCGCAGCAGCGCGCTTCCCCGGCCTCGCTGGGGGCCCAAAAGCCACCGAAACGAAGCTCTCGAGCCGGCGAATCCAAAGAGAAAGGTTTGAGATCCGGAGGAGCGGAACTCACCGAGAATTTTGCCGAGCATGACCTCCTCGCGGGCGGTGTGTGCGTGCATGACGCAGGCGTACCCCGCAGTCAGCAGCGGGCGGTGCTCCAGCAACTCCATCACCTTCACGTAGGCCAAAATGCGCAGCGCCGGCCGGCAGGGCTTTTGGGGGCCGCAGAGAACAGCGCCGGCGGCCAGCGCGTCTTCGTCGCAGCCGAGCAATTTCAGGCGCACGTTTTCGCCCACGGAGGCGGCGCAGCACTCCAGCTCGTCCAGGAATATCCCACTCACCTTCACCCGCTTTTTCTGGGGTAGCAGCAGCGCCTGCGCACAAACCCTAAACCCTAAACCCTAAACCCTAAACCCTAAACCCTAAACCCTAAACCCTAGAGGATGAAGGCTGAAGGCAAAGTGTGGAGCCGGGAGAGTGGCGCTGGGCTGTGCGGGAGTCGGGAAGGGCTGGGGCGCAGGGGAGAGGCGGGCGGGGGAATGCAGATTGTCACGACTGGAAGCGCTTGCATGCATGCAAATGCATGCGCATGCATGCATGCAAATGGATGCATGCAAATGCATGCATGC
>NW_013651706.1:0-7500 GCF_000499385.1 Eimeria necatrix | reverse complement strand
CAGCAGCAGCAGCAGCAAAACAAGTTATCAACTGCCTCGCCCCGTCCCAACTAAAGAATCCTTCTAACAAATCTCACGCAGCCGCAAGGCCCTTTGTACTGCTACAGCCAAAGCATGCACAGCAGCAGCAGCAGCAGCAGCAGCAGCAGCAGCAGCAGCAGCAGCAGCAGCAGCAGCCCGTGTGCTGCTGCTGCTGCTGCGGCGACAGCAAACTACATTTCCGAGCGACTAGCCTCTGGCTTTTCGCCCCGCAGCGTAAATAATTAAAATTTTAATTCTTTTTAATTTAATTTAATTCATTTCAATTTAATTTTATTTCATTTGCTGCTGCACTCGCCCTCGTGCTGCTGCTGCAGCAACCGCTCACCGCAGCAGTTCTTAGAGTGAATTTCGAAGCACATTTCTTTTTAAAATAAATTTAATTATTTAAAATAATAATAAATAGACTTTTATTGTAAAATTGAACAATCTGCAGCAGCTGCTGCAGTGTCAGTACGCTCCGCTGCTGCTGCTGCTGCTGCTGCAGCACGCAGCAGCAAGACAAGCAGCATTTCATTTTTAATTAAATCCTCTCAGAGCCAAAACAACTTCAAGCAAAAGCAGCATAGCTCAAAACTAACAGCGCTGCTGCTGCTGCTGCTGCTGCTGCTGCTGCTGCTGCTGCTGCTGCTGAAACTGCCGCTGCTGCTGCTGCTGCTGCTGAAAGTGCCGCTGCTGCTGCTGCAGCAGCGATTGCTGCAGTAGCGATTTTGCTGCTGCTGCTGCTGCTGCAGCAGCAGCAGCAAAATTTGAGTTTGTCTGCAGATCTATTGCGTGCCTGGGCCTTAACAACGCTAGAAGAGTTTTTTTTGTCTTTCTATTTTCTTTTTTTAAATTCTTTTTGCCTCTTTTTGTTTTCTCTTTTTTTATTTTTTAAATATCTTTTTAAATGTCTTTTATCTCAATTTTGAATCTTTTTTTATTTCCATTTTTGCTCCCTCCTTGCCTTCCCGCCTTCTGCCCTCTTTTTATTTCTTTTTAATTTCTTTTTAATTTCTTTTTAATTTCTTTTTAATTATTTTTTAATTACTTTTTAATATTCTTTTCATTTCTTTTTCATTTCTTTTTTGCATTTTTAATTTTTCTTTATATCTTTTTTCTCTTTTCATGTTTTTTGTTTTCCCCATTGCCCGCTTCTTCTTCCCTCTTGTATTTCTTTTATCTTTTTTATTATTTCTTTTTCTTTTTATTATTTCTTTTTCTGTTTGTTTTCTTTTGTTATTTTTCTTTAAAAGGGATAAAATAAACTTCTTTTAATTTGAATAAAGTTCCTCGCCAGAACTTCGAAGAAATTGTTTTATTTCTATTTTTATTTCACTTCAGATCCGAAGAACTGGTGGCTTCCCCTTTGTCTTTTTTTTCTACTTTTGCATTACTGAATTAAATTAAATCACTTTTGCATTACTGAATTAAATTAAATTACTTTTGTATTACTGGATTAAAATAAATTAATTCTTATTAATTAAAGTTAAATTAAAGTGCATTAATTACTTTACATTCAACTATATTCCTGAATTAAATTAAATTAATTCTTATTAATTATATAAAGTTAAATTAAAGTGCATTAATTACTTCAGATTTAACTAATTTGCATCAACTCAATTAAATCCAATTAATTGGCATTTTTAATTCAGTGGGAATCGAACCCGCCACTATTCAAAATGAAGTACAAAAAAAATTCAAGAGTTTCATTTCGCAAGTTGAATGAAATGAATCCTTCAAATTTTAAAAAGAACTCTCAAATACTTTTTTTATTTATTTAATTTTAATTCAAAATCTAATTCATAAAATCATTTTATTTGAATTCTTTGAAAAGTTTGAACTTCAAGTTCGGCGAACTTGCAAAAGCTGCAAAGTTTTTCTGCAAAGCTGAGGCAGATTTAAAATTAAAAAAAAACAATTTTATTTTTTTTTAATTTTAAATTCGAAAATAAACCTTTTTAATCAGCAACAAAACACTTCTTCCTCTTTTGCAGCACTCGGGGGCTCTTTAAAGGCATTTTAAAGGCTCTTGAGCTGCTAAATGGGCTTTTAATTCCCAAAAAGGTCTTTAAAAGGATTATTTTAATTTTATTTGAGATAATTTAAAGCAATTTAAGACAATTCAAGACTATTTAAATGATTCAAGATAACCCAGAGGGCTGCTGCTGCTGCTGCTGCTGCTGCTGGCTGGGCAGGTCCTTTTGCTGCTGCTGCGCTGCTGCTGCGCTGCAGCAGCTCAGCAGCAAACAGCAAATCGAAATGCGGCGCTTTCTTCTCTAGCAAGTCATACTAAGCCCTGGGGGCCCCTGGCCTTTGAAAGGGCCCCTTAGCAGCAATTCTGGGGGCCCCCTTTCCCTCAAAAGTCAAGAAAAAACCCTTAAGGAGGCCCCTGAAAGAAACAGCCTCAACAAGAGAGCCAACGGGGGCCCCCGGGGCCCCAAAGAGGGGCCCCTGGGGCCCCAAAGAGGGGCCCCCGGGGCCCCAAAGAGGGGCCCCTTGGGGCCCCAAAGAGGGGCCCCTGGGGCCCCAAAGAGGGGCCCCTGGGGGCTCAAAGCGGGCCAAATATATGTTGAGCAACTCTTTTGTAACTTCTAACAAGTTCAAAGTTTATGTCTTTTAGCTCTTTCTTCCACTCAAGGGAAAAGAAAAGTAATATATCTTTAAAAAATGTCTTTATTTATTTTTGCAAACTGCACTTCTCCAAGTTTTCACTGAAATCCCAAAGCAGCTAAAATGGCACTTTTCCCCTCAGCAAAGTTGGCCGCGGGGCGCTCGTGGGTAAAAAGCTAAAAAGTCCTGGGGGCTGTTTTGATTCTAATCCTTTTAATTTGTTTGATAAATATATATATTATTGTGTATACTTAATAATATATATATAATAAAAGATAAAATGAAACATTTAAAACTATTTAAATTGAAATTGTCCCGAAGTTAATAGCGAATTCCCTCGGCGAGATATTCATGCAAGAAAGTCCTTTTGAATTTTTCCAACTCGCAATTCGACTACAAACTGTCAGTTTTTTCATTTTTTTCTTTTTCAAATTTCAATTTATAAATAAAAATACTTTTGTTTCTTTTCTGTCGAATGTGGCTGTCAGAAAAATGCAATTTAGATGATGAACAGCCAAGCTGGCTTCCTGAAGGCACTTGTGCAAGTGCAGGAGTCTAAAGACAGAAAACTTGCATTATTTACAGAAAGAAGAAATCTTTTTTAAAACCTTTTTGCAAATATAATTATCTTTTAAAGAGCAAAAAGGGGAAGAGGCAAAGATTCAAGTTTGCAAAAGATAGAAGCGCGCGGATTCGAAGGGCTGGCTGAAAAGGAATTGTTCTGAAAAGAAGGAAGTTGATTAGAATTTAGTGAAAGAAATCAGAATCAGATAATATTTGTTGTTTTCAAAAGATAAAAAAGAAATGCTTTTAATCTTTTTATCTTTTTCTGTTGAAGCTGTTTTTTTTTCAGCAGCTGAAGCGCGAAAGTCACTGATGTGGCATGTTGAAGGCACACTACTGAAGATCAGGGGCTGCAGTGCAGCAAATAAAACTAAAAAAGAGGAATTAAAATTAAATTTTGAATATAAAGAATGAAATGAAGAAGATTAAGAGGAATAAACTGCAGAAACGAAGTGGGAAATGAGGAAACGACACAGCAGTTTTGGCTGCTCGGGCTCTTGAAAAACGGCCCTGAACTTTTCAAGGTTTAAATTTAAAAAGAAAGAAATGAAATATTATTTAAATTATTAAATGAAATATTATTTAAATGTTATTTCACCCACTCAAGAGTGGTGGGGCTCTGCGGTGCATTCATTCAACAAGAATAATTTGCGCGCTTCTACTTCATAAGCCTTCCCGCAGCGGGCATTTAGGACTTATGAAAAGGTATTAAAAATCTTTTTGAGTAAATAAATATTTTAAAGGATCTTTTTTAGCGAATAGAGATGTCAAAGAGCTCAGGATGAACAGACGCACAGCAAAAATTCATGTTTGGAAGCAGCATCGAGAGCACGACTTCACGAAAACGGTGCGAACACTGCAAAACTAGATAGCGCCGTTCGCATTGAATTAATTTTTTCTTTTTAAATTAATTTTACTTTTCATTTTTGCAGACATTTCAATTTCAGAGCAGCTTCCACTCTCACTGGATCGCTGGGTGCTGGTCAGTTCGTGGGTTGCGAGCATGCGTGCAGTGATCTGATCAGGAACTTTGCAGCCTCTGTGCGAAGCCCTAAAGTTGCTGGTTGTATAAATAAGTTAAAATGCATTTCTAAACAAAGAAAGAATCTAAATAAAGCATTTCATGGAAAAAAGATGAACCTGTCGGCTGCGGTGCAGACAACAACCCGGTTCAGGGTTGCTCGCATCACCACTGCGCCACTGTGCGATCACGGGAACCCCAAGAGCTACCAGGAGCGTCAAATTGCAGATATTTGCAATTGTTTGATCCGTTTATAATTGTTGAAGACTTTTGCAGTCAATTTAGCGCAAATAAGGGGGCGAATTCCCCGGCAGAGCATGCAGCAGGCTGGTTGCGCACAGTCGGGCGGCGCTGCTACTACAGCAGCTGTGCAGACTGCGGCGTGATCTGCGGGTGGTTTCGCCGCCAGATTGCGAAACTTTTGTTGAAAGAAAAGAAAAAAGAGTTTACTTCAATATTTTGCGAACAGAGCTGCTCAAAGTGGCAGCACTTGGTGCGAATTCGAGTTCACAGCTCGTGGCAGCATGGAGCCTGCGCAGGCCGGGTCTTCGCCTATTCTGGCCTCCTCCGGCGACTCCCCCCGCAGCAGAGACTCCCGCAAAGAAAAAACTGTCTTAGAATTGGCAGATCATGGCTTATTTTTGCCGGTTTCCCCTCGAGAGCTCCAGGCGTCGCTGGGTTCCCCGCTGCTGGCGCTGGAGCGCACAGCCACCCCCCCCGAGTTCTCCAGAACTTCCTCCAGTGGACCACTGGTCACCCCCCCGGCCTGTCCACTGCTGGGCCCCGAGGACCACCGCCGTGTCCGCTTTCGGGACTGCGACGAGGAGTGGCTGCTGACGGACGAGCTCTCAGTGGCCAGCACTTCGCTGCGGGCCACAGAAGAGGCTGCTCTGGGGGACGCAGCAGCAGCAAAGCTCGACGACGCCTCCCCTGCTGCTGCTGCTGCAGCAGCAGCAGCAGCAGCAGCAGCGGCAGCAGCAGCGGCGCAGCCGCGCGGCTGCAGGTCTCCCCTCGCCGCAGCGTGCAGTGTACGTACACCTGGGACCGCAACGCCGGGCCCCGCAGCAGCCCGCTGCAGCAGCCCCGGCAGTCCTTTTGCTGCTGCATCTCTGGCAGCTGCGCATTCATTTCTTTACCAGCAGCAGCTCAGCAGCAGCTCAGTGGACCTTGCTGCTGCCCACTGGCTTCCCGCTGCGCGCTGCAGCAGCAGCAGCAGCAGCAGCAGCTCTCGCTGCGGCAGCAGCAGCAGCTCTCGCTGCGCGTCCCTGAACTACCCAGCCCGCGCCGAGTCGCGCTCGCCTCCACAACCACCCCAACCAGCAGCAGCAGCAGCAGCAGCAGCAGCAGCAGCAGCAGCAGCAGCAGCAGCAGCAGCGGGGCCCCGCGGCCGCCGCCACACAGCCCCCGGGGCCCTGCGAACTGCCCTCATTCGCTCCGCCGACGGCAGCGTCCACCGCCGGCCCCTCCACAGGCCTCCTTTGAGTACAACTCAGCCCCCGAAGTCTTGTGTGCGGCTGCAGCAGGAGGGGGGTTTAGCTGGCAGCAGCAGCAGCAGCAGCAGCAGCAGCAGCAGCAGCAGCAGCAGCAGCAGCGGCAGCGGCGGGGGCTGCGGGGGCGCTGCAGCGCGCGGCAGCGCGGAGGCCGCCGCGCCCTGGGCCGCTTCCTGGGGGCCCCCCGGGGCCCCAGTGGGCCCTCCCCCCCCGCCGCTCTCTGTCGGGCCCGGGGCCCCGGTTCTCCCGGTTTCTAGACCCTGTGGCTGCTGCTGCTGGGGCCCCTGCTGCTGCTGCTGCTGCTGCACCTCTGGGGGCCCCTGGGGGCCCCTGGGGGGGCCCCCACAGGCCTTACCAGCCACAGCTTTGCCAGCCCGCTGCCCTGGTAGATATTGCTTGTTGGGACTTCGAGTGAAATGCAATTAAGAGCTCACTAACGCTAGACTTGCTGCTGCTGCTGCTGCTGCTGCTGCTGCTGCTGCTCTGATTGCTGCTGCTGCTGCTGCTGCTGCTGCTCTGATTGCTGCTCTTGCTGCTGCACTTTGTGTTCTTGCTGCGGCCGAGAGGACCAGTGGACCACTGTGGGGTCTCTGCTGCTTCGAAAGAAGTTGCGAAAAGAAAAGAATTAAAATTCAAGTTGGGAGTTGATGAGTTTCCTATTTGTTTGCGAAACTCTTGATGAAGAGTGCATGCGCATGCACTTGGAAACAGATAAATGACAAATCAAACTCTTGAATGAACTAGAAATCAAAAGGCCAGGCTTTTGATCTTTTGCAAATGGACTCCGCCGAACAAATAAAATAAAGGGATTTAAATCAACTGCAGCAGCAACAAACTATTCACAAATGCACAGAAACCCGCCAAGACACTTCTCCCGCCGCAAAACTAGAACTGCATGCATGCAAGTCTGCGCATGCATGCATGCATGCATGCATGCATGCATGCATGCTGCAAAACGCTTTCGCGTTCGAGTGTACGTACACCTGGGCTCTAGGGCTTTCACAACTGCACAAATACATAAAAACACTTCCGCAAATGCGTAAATGTGCATGTGGGTCTATAAGAGGCAATAAGAGGCAAGCGCACTTCGTTTGCATGCAGTGGACTTGCAAGAAAAGCCTGCACACGCGGTGTATGTACACCCTGTCCGCATGGAAAGCCCGCAGAAAGGCAACTGCGCTGTCATAAATAGAAAAGTACGCAAAAGGCATTTGTAGACTGCCGAGTGGGCGAGTGGCACAAAGACCAAGTTCACTTCCAAGTGCACGGCAGCTCTTCTCCAGATGCATGCATGCATGCAGACCTGCATGCATGCAGACTTACATGCATGCAGATTTGCATGCATGCAGACTTGCATGCATGCAGACTTACATGCATGCAGCCCTGCATGCATGCAGGGCTGCATGCATGCAGCCCTGCATGCACGCGAACTTGCATGCACCTCGTCACTGCTCGGCCGTTCTTTTCCCCGCAGCCGCGGCTGCCTCTGCCCCCCCCCCCTCCGCCTCGGACTCCGTCTCAGCGGCGCTCGCGGGGGGCCCCTGGGCGTGGCGTTTGGCCCAGTCTTCAGCGAGTTTGCACTCGCTGGCAAATTGCTGCCGCTGGCTCTCGAGGCAGTACTGCAGCCGCTCGACTAACAGCCGCAAGTGGCTGTGCGGGCCTTTGCGGGCCCCCTCGCGCACACACACTGGCACCAACAAGTCCAGCAGGCCTTCCCCCAGCACGCCGCCGCTGCTGCTGCTGCTGCTGCTGCTGCTGCTGCGGATGCTGCTGCCGTTCGTGCTGCTGCTGCTG
>NW_013651705.1:2428-19643 GCF_000499385.1 Eimeria necatrix | reverse complement strand
GTCTGTTAAAGCTCCACCTACCCTAGAAACCCCCAAAAATCCTCCCGCGCATTGTGGCGGTCTCTCATCATCCAGGTAAAATGGTGCGCACTGTAGTTGAGGCATTCGTTACTACACCTGGTACCTCACGTTCCGAACATGCTCATTCTACACTTACTCCCTACTCCGCCGATCCCATTGCGTTCAAGCTTCACGCCTTCTTCATTTTCTGTGAGCCACTTTCAAACAGTTCCCTTGCTTATCATCCGTACTTCCTGTCATCAACCCCCAACATCCATACTTTCCCGATGCCTTGAACTAGTTTAGATATCGCCGTAAAGCATTAAACCACGTGCCGTTATAGTGCCAACGCACAGATAAACAATCATATGGAAAATTCTGATGGCGAAGCGAGAGATCCCGGGTGGAGCTTCGCCCGTTTTGATGGACGCTCAACCACATCGCTGCTCTGTCACTCTTGCTTTCCTTGCTGTTTGCCATGTCGGTCGCTAACCAACCAGCTGCTCCACACTCTAAACCAGACAAACTATGCTTGTACTGTTGGTGTACGCCTGGAACATGCTTCGACGACTTGGGTTGTGTCATCCACCGTAAAATTTTTCGGACCAAGCATTTCAGTCAGTGTTTCTCAAATCACGGAAGCGCTTCGAGAAACGTTGGCAACGATTGAAGCCGATCAATTCCTTTCAATGCAGCTAAACAACGGCATGCGAGAACAGCGCGTACCTTTGGAGCTAATATCCACAGATACACCTGGCTGTGCTCCAAGATTGGCTATTTCAGTTCTTCGCTTTCCACTTCGAATATAATTGCCCAAATATCCCAGCGACCTTGATGTGCTGCCCACAAGCATTTAAAGCATCGGCATGAGATGGCCTCATGGTACAAGTCACCAGTAATGAAGTGGAAGCTTAAAAGATGTGCTGTATAATTAGACTTAGCTGTGGTATCCTGCATTTTTTCTAACAAATAATGTATAGTGCTTCACGGGGCACACAGCTCACGCCGCAGTGCTGTGCGCCGAGTGGAGTATTGGCCGCTAGACTTCGTTCTGCTGTATCGTGGCGCGACCGTCTCCAAATGCTCCGAAAACATGTCAGCAGAAGGTACGTCGTAGCGAGAGCTGCTGCAAAGGCTCCAAGTAGCAGCACCGTGTTGTTGCGTTTCTGCGACTTCCGTGGCCACCCAAGTCTGGAAACTGCTGGTATAGGCTGATTTAATATAACCGCCTTGGGGAATTCAAAATTTAACGGCGAGTAAAGGAAGACGGGAGAGCCTGTTGAGGTGAGCCACAGGTGTGAGTGAAGAGCTGATTCTCCAGCATCACATCCCGTGGTAGCTATTAGAGTAGACAAAGTAAGAAAACCATGAGTAAGCAAGATTCTTCGGCATTGTTTTGTGTGCTGCATTTCCAACAATGTTTACCATTCGAATCTATTTTGCGTTCTGCTGTGCAAGTTAATCGATCACGATAGCATCAAAGAATTTTCAAGCTTTGCGCTGCCCTTGGTCAAACAAACGTGCCAAATACATGACACCGAAACACTCTACAGAAATTCACAAATAACAACAGAGTTCTGAATGCTGCGCTCTGATACAGCGTCGAGTTCTGTCTTGCACGTGCCGAGCCCACAGCCGGACTCGTTGCCAATGGTGCACGGTGTTATAGTGCAAAACGCGGATAGCTTCATTGGCCGCGGTGACAATGTCACAAGTTTTGTAATTAGATACTTGTGATCACTAATTTAGTTGAGGACTTTTTCGATTAGTTTCGGGCTAATCAGTAGTGCCTGCTCTCAGTTCAGACGATCCCCACTCCTGCTGCACTACAATTTATCTTTGTGAACAGGTCTCTTTCCGCTGATCTAAGGAAGCTCACTAAAAAGTAAAAATGAAATTTTCACTTGCACTGCTTTTCAGACAGCACACTCTACCATCTAAGCTACTGTGGCGTCCTAGCCCCGAATCCTCATCGTGTGCAGCCGGTCCAGTCACCAGAGATTCTCCTCTACATGTGTCTCCCCTATTCTAAAAGCGCAAAACCACAAAATGAAAACCCATTTTAGAACAATATGTTGTGAGAGTACATTATGCTTCAAATCGCTTGAAAGAAACCCTCCTGCGACCCCTGCATGGTTTTAGTAGTGTGGTTCTAGGACGCAGTGACCAAGGATGGGGTAGAGGTGCCTATATAGAGGAGGCAGAAATTTTTTGTAACATATTGGGGAAGGAGGGTAAGCAACACGAGAGGTTTCAGTCTTCCCATCTTCTGCAGCAACGTCTGCCTGTGACCCAGAGCTGGCTGCCGCGTTGCGGGCTCTACCTTCTTGCAGCAGTGGAACGCAGAAACTTACTCTTGAACTCCTGCAGTTTCATTTCTGTAGTACCTTTCAGAAGTACTTATTTTTGCGTTTCTCGAACCCGCAGTTTGGGGTCATGAGCTACAGGCCAGTATGGGAAGCACGTTACAGTGAACTGATGAAGGCGCGTTCAGCCTCCAAGAGTCCAATCCGTTCCCTAACGGCTTTAGCGTCCTTTGTATGTCCGGCATTTGGCGAAGTCCTATTGTTATTACTTCTAAGCCGCTGCTACTCTGCTGTCTGGATCCGTTGGTCGCCTGTAGTCACGCTATAAACCAAGTAAACAACTTCATTCAACATGCCTTCTACATAATTCTTTCATACACAAAGTGGTTGTTCTAAAACAAAGCCTGGACGGCGAAGCGAAGCCATATGGCGTGAATATGCACACTGCGCAGTTGAGCGCTCAAAGAAGACGATTAAAAATTCAGGAGAGGAAGGCTTATGGTGATGCACATCGAATATTCAACCTTAAAATTCAGTCGCAACCAAATGATGCAAAAGAAGGTCAGAGCTCAGCGTACACCAAGTACTTCGCATCCTAAATGAATAAATTAAATGCACATAGTGAAATCAAATATCACAGGAGTTGCCTCTTCTCTGTATATTTGTGAGTAGAATGTACGCATCAATCTTACCCGGCTTGGTAATAAATAGCTCTTCGGGTTGTCAAGTGTATCAGCGGCAGGAGGGTGCCCATCACGACAGGCTCCACAAAACTTTTCAGTCGGGCCCCTTCAAAAGTATGCAGAAATTGCTGTGAGCAAGTGCACATTTCTCATTATTGCCGCCTGCGTCAATATTAACGAAAATATATTGATTATGCCGATCTTACTCACTTGGGGAGCAGGCGACTTGATTGAATAGCCGAAGACTTGATTTCAGTACTATATTTTTGCTAGACAGAAAAATGTGCAAGCCCCACTTTTGTGGTGTTCTATGAAACAGATGCGTTTCAAAGCGCTGGTCGCACAACCTAAAGCAACATCCATGGCACTTTTCAATTTCAGACACAGAAGGCAGTTCGTAGCACCCTAAGCCTGAGGCTTCTTAACAGGCAGACGCTCCTTCAGATAGGCGTCGAAAACATTTCTCTGCTAAAATCCATGCATAGTGGTAGATGCTGTATGCAAGTACTTCTGGACTGCGTCCTAACACAAGGAATACTCACATTCTAGACCTGAAGTATTACCATTCCAGCTTGGCTACTCATAACCGCTTTGATGAAATAAAGATGTGCGCAGGCTAGTCACTTTTTAGTTCAGTCCGCACATTTGGAATTGTAATAATGCTATAGGTTTTGTGAATCTTTCTTTTTTGGAAGCGTGGTCTTGCTTGCGTATTTTTGAAACGAAGAAGAATTTGCTCAGAAATACTGCAAGAGACGTTTGGATTCACGATTTAGTACTGACAGACTGGTCAAAAAAAACCTTCACAAAAGATAGTGTCTCCCTTAATTTGGTTGAAAAGCAAATACACCTGCATGGTTCACGCGCACCACGTGCCACCACTACGGTTTTTGTTTTTCCTGAACTGAATGTCTATCATGTGCCTGGTTCAAAAGGAAAACAGATGGCGCTCTCTGTTTTGCAGCACTGGTAATTGCTACGATCGTGCATATGCCGAAGATTCACTGTGACTGTCGTGTGAAGTCCGGTTCCGAAACCTACGTTAAGGATTGGTTCAAGATGAAACCCGCAGCAATTGACGTACTTTCTGGTAACAAGAGAGACGCATAATCAGAATTCTGCCTGATGCTTAGAAAATGATCGCGCAGGACACTACAGATCCTGAAAACTTGAGAATGCAGAAATTATTGGGAGCCAATATAAGAAGCCGAAACAAAAGTTGTAGTGTCAAACCAAAATTTGCAATTATCGAATAACCGTCATATGCGGTTATGGTACGAAAAGAACAAAGCAATCATGGCTCGCAGGAGCACGCATCAATGGGTATACACCAAAGACTTATCATCGGTGAAACCAAGTTTAGCTGCCGCCTGCAAAGCGACCGCCACCGATGTAACGAACCAACAGGGCTTGATCCCAAATACAAATAAATTAGCGACGAAAGTTTCGTGGAAGACGATGCTTTCTGGCACCAAGCAAGGCCACCTGTTGCAGCGTCGTCCGATACAGCGAATATGCACTGCCCTCAAACTGAAGTGATATGCACTTCACGCATCGCAGCACAACAACAGTTGCCACTAAACAGCACAGCTGATCCTTGCATAACGCGAAAGGCCAGAACGGATGCGAAGTTTGGAACAATAATGGCCACAAACTCACCATGCGTCGGCAAACACACATATGCCACAGCGCGGTAGAGTAGCGAACACCTTCAAGGTGCATTTAGCAACGCCTGCAGTTTCATATGAAACCATTACCGTAAATGTCTAGCTAATGCAGCAATGCAGTACATCCGCACATAGATGCGTTCTTGACTCGCTCGTGTTTACCGAAAGTTGCAGCTGCAGCCTGTGCTGTTATACCACATTGGGAATCAGCCCGACCTAGAAGGCATGAAAACTCTGCATCGAGGGGCTTCAGCTTTTATCCATATTGCCCGCTGCGCGCAGTTCCTAGCTGCTGCACCGTAGTGCATGGCACTTGCAAAGGGCCTTTGTTCAGTGAACAGCGACGGACGCCAGCTTCGCGAAGAGAACAGCACAGACCTGCTGCCTGTGTATGCGCCGGCACTTCTACTGCTTCCAGCACTTTGAAAGAGTCATAAAAACACACATACATGAAAATAGCGCGTGGTTCGCATTAAAGAAGCACAGTCAGGAGCAGCGCATCGTGCGCTACAGGCAGACGCAAGGAAGCTCTCTCATCAAGTGCCGCTAGCCTTCAATCGACGCATGGCCACCCGGAGGAGTGCCTTTTTCGAACTTACTTCCTGTTCAAACACACGCAGACCAAAATGGTGCATAAAAACCGTGCTCTTAGTTACAGTGATCGTTGGCAACTGACAACAAGCAGAAGCAATGTCGCTTTAAGCCGCCTCATCCATGTCACGTTCGAACTCCCAATTCTGCTGAACACAGTAACGGGGTTCACTTACATATTCTAGCCACCCAGTGCCTCAGCTGAATGATGTTTGTGAAACTATACTGCATGCAGCTTCCGCTGGAGACATGAGGACAGCGAACGGTGTCTGGTTTGCGCAACGACAGCAGTGAGAAAAGTGTCTGAAGCTTGCTGGCATGCAAGCGTGTTAGCAACCCGCGCTCGCTTCATCTGTATATCTGTCGACCCCAGGCAAGCCCCTCAGATGAAAATTGTAGGCTTCTCACTTGCCACAGCAAAGCAATAGTCACTCTTAGATAACAGTAAACGCGCACCTTGCCGGGCAAAATAGTCGCGAAGCTTCATATGTTCAGGACCGCACCATACTCATGAATTTTAAGCCAGCCACATGCCACATCGTGGGGGACTAGAAAACACCTCGAAATACCTCATTGTTTGCAGTGCGGCATATGGGTAGCTTGAGGTGCATGTGCAGGGTTCGAGAAAATGTGAAACTTCGCAGCTGTTTCGTCTTTTCGAGCTCCTCGAAGCACAACCGCCTTCTATTTCGCGATTGGCTTTTGCTGCCAGACTTTGTTTACATTGCCCAATGCAAATTCTACCGCAAATGCCTGGCGTATAAAGACATCGCCTTTATAGCACCCAGAAGTTTTCTTGACACTCCCGTTCACTTGCCAGAGCCAGGAAGCTAATACATGTTCATTATTACATTGCCTAAATGTGACTTTTGACGGACACTCAACATAAAGCTTTGCCAATTAAGACCTCAGCCATTTCAGAGCTCCTTACTGTCAGACCGACATCAACCTCTGCTTATGATAGAGCGTTTGCCGCAGTGTTGGCATGTCATGACTCCGTCATGACGTGAGCACGTGTAAGCTCGTGAAAAATTTCACACTAATAAATACCAGCTTGTAAATGCTTTGGCTTGTCGTTGTATGGAGCAAGTGCGCATGTCGTTTCCGCAAGTCACGCAATGCCTAGCAAACAAACACTTCGCACGCGCAAGGCTCCCGGTGGACGCGAAAAAAAATTCCGGTGGAGAGGAATGCTACAGTTTAAAAGCAACAACACAAAACCTCCTTTGAACAAATGTCGCGACAAAACATGTTTGTGGCCAGCCAGCCCAAAAACGCATTAAGAATATGCAGTGAAGGGCTTCTTTTGCTCAGTATCGAGCATCGTTGCACGGGCACTGCATCTGAGAAGCGGCTGCATGATACTTTTCGTTAGTGCGTAGGGCTTGCGGAGGCTCTTTGCCCTGTATGCAGCCACGGATAACAGCTCCACGAGACAGACAGCACAGACCTGCTGTTAGTCTACTTACCGCCACGTCTACTGCTCCCCCCATTTCGCAATGGCCAGGAGAACACACGCAGAGATCACAGCTGCGCCTGGTGGAGCAATCTACTGTGTGAAATGTCATGAACCTTGTGCTGCAGGCAGACACAAGGACACCTTATAGTCAAGTGCCGTTAGCCTTCAGTCGACACACGGGTAGCAAAAGGATTGCTGCTTCCCCACACACTCGCTGATTCAACATACGCAGACCGACGTATACACTGCCCGAAGACTAAAATTGTCCCACATGACCCAGCAAAACATGAATCATTTCCAGATGAACGTAGACGCTTTCGCTTTTTTTACTACATTGCGAAATGCCTGGCCTATCTCTTATCGGCAAAGGCAGTTGCGTTGTTTCACGTGTTGAGGACTGCACCCTACTCATGCGTCTCAAGCCACACCCATGCCGCATCGTGGACTAGCAAGCATCCTCAAGGTCCTCTCAGCACTGTTTGTAGTGGCCAGTGCAAGTGCTAATGTGAGCAACTAATGCATGCGGCAAGGCAATTTCTAGGCAGCCAGTTCCCGAGGAGTCCATATTCATAGAAAATTGCTTGCACAAGTTCGCTGCTGCGTTGAGCCCTCGGTACGCTTCCTAATTATCTAATACACTTTGTCCGCTACGCAACCACTCCGGAACTTGAGCACAGTATCTGCGTGTCTCTATGAAAGCTTTCGTTGTATCTTCCACTGGCTACGCCTGTGCCACTAAGCGAGAGCGTCCCAGGCGCGATGACGTGCACAGAAACAAAGAATAACGTAGAGGCCACTTTAGCATTCGTTCTCTCCAGGTGCCATTCTTGCCTCTCTCGCAGTCCATCTGTTTCGCCGCTTTCAGGTCTTGAAGGCAAGCGCACATATTGAGAATCAGCTGCAAAATCTATGCGTTTTGGAATCTACAGGATTTCCACCACAGCAACAAAGGCCAAGGGCTTAATCAAGTCCTGATGCGTCCACTTCTGCTTCGGTGAGAACACAATGAGTGCAGTCACACCAAGAAGAGCTTTGCATATTGTGGTCGTCGCGACGCAATATCTGTGATCACCGGACACAGCATATGCAGTCAGGGACACCGGTGCTAAGGCGGCTTGCTCTGTGAGTGTCATTCAGCGATTTCCGTCTCACGGAAGCTATCTGAATCTTGCGTGTGTGTCCCAAACGGTGACTAAACGTTTCTGACTAGCGACACACCCCCTGATGCACAACCAAGCGGCGCCCATCGCCCGACACCAGCGAATGTCTTGCCCGGTGTTGTGCGTGCCTTGCTTCACGCCACTATTGTTGTGCTACACGAAGCTCCGCCAAAGTTCATAAGGCCTTGGTTGTAGTGTGCAAGCACCCACAAAGACACAAAGATACAACGTTATGAGCACACAGGCAAAATATCTTTGACCTAAAATGATTTTCAATGCCTAGGCGATACAACGGGCAGAGTGACAATCATTCCCACCGCCATGAGGGCTGACGGGGCTTCAGCATCCAGACACTTCATGTCTTGCGGACTCTCCAACCGGGCAATGTAAAATGCGATTTAACCTGATTTAGGAGAGTCTCAACCCTGATACCACGAGGGTTGACTTGTTACTCAAATTATTCCATACTCCTTGATTTTCACATGCATAGACCGCTGCGACCTTTCTGGCCCTGCTATTTGCATCAAGATTACATGCGAACGTTTCGCTTGGGGCAGATGGCCATGTCCAATCTTCACGCTGGCATTTGCAGGCGACAATAAACATGCTTAGAATCTTGAGCGGAGCAGTAGGAATGTGCGCATGGGCACACCGTCGTCCTGCAGGAAAGCGCACACCTGTCACACCACTGTTGTGACTGCAAAAATTCTCAAGCGGCGCTTTACATCATTGCGTTTAAGGACTTCACACATATTAGAATGCGGTTACCTTCACATGCGTTCCGCTAACCACATGAAACGATCAGCACACTGAACCAGTCACATGTATTAAAACTTTGGCAGTCCAAGTAACTTTTAGAATCCAAAACGTTTCTGCGGTGGTCCTATATTGCTCTTGCCCTTTCATACAATCAGCTTACAAACTTTAGCGCATCTGCAGACGTGTGTAAATGGAATTATCGTGTGTGCTGTAGAGCTTACCTGCCACTCCACTGTTGTGACAAAAAAATGCCTTTCATGCGCAACCTTAATCTGCGTGCTTGGCGGCTTTCCAGATGTGAAGGCAAGACTTACCTTACCTGAGGTTCGCTGCTCACAGGAAGCAATCAGTAAACTCAAAGAACAACAGGTGTAAAAAACGTGGAAGTCTATGCCGCTTGCACAACGCCAAGCGTCGTTCCGAATTGCCTCTGTGCTTTCATGAATTTAGCTCGCAGCATTCAGCACAGCAGCAGAAGTGCTCAAATAAAACCGTCATATACAGACAAGATAAGAGCTCGCCTGCCAAGCCACGCATGCGAAGGTGGGCGCCCTACGTCTTCTTGTTTCCAGACTTTTCATGTATTCAAACAAGGTTTCCGCCACACAAATTGCACTGACCACATCAAAAGAGCACAAGAGTGATCCACCAAACAATTCAAAAATGTGACAATTCGTGTCACGTTACGAAAAGTAAACATTCCTGCAGCCTTCTCGCATCTTTGTCCAGCGTTCCCAACGATGCTATTCGACGTGCTGAATGGAACTCGTGTATTCACCCCAATGATGCGCGCGGAATTCACGTTGAACCTCTTAGGCTGTAGCTGTATGGTCTCGTTCGCAATCAGCCCAAGGCAAGGCATCAACACCTTGTGGTGGGCTTGGGAGACACAAATGGCATAGCTGGACCTCCTGATAGCTGAGCATTGGATCTTCACAGATCTACAGATCTGCATGTCTCTTGTTTAGCACTCATGTTTGTTTCAAGTTACTGCAGCTTGACTGGCCCCGATCATCAACGCTTTTGCACCAGTCCACTTGTGCACGTGAAACGCTAACAAGCACAACGTGGAGATTGGTAGACTTCCGCCATCGCCGTTTTGCAGATGCTCCTGTTGTTTACACAAGGCGCTGTTCTATTCCATTTCCTACGTATCAATACTGTTTGATGGCATCTTCACAGACCTCATGCATGCAAATAAACAGTCCTGTATAATGTATGTGTTCCTGTGTTAGTTGAATTTTCCAAGCTACAGAAGCATGGACGACAGAAACCAACGTCTCCTGCCATTGCAAGTATGACGCGCCGCCTATTTATTCCCTTTGAACGTGCTAATATACCCCCCCGCGTACGCAAAAGGCAAAGTAAATTCGACATGGCAGGTCTCGGCCTTGAAATGTCAGCATGAGCGTAACTCCTGTAACGTTTTTTCACAGTTTGGATCATCCCGTGATGAACGTTGGGTTCGATATTCAGTAGTGTGTGTGTTCAGCAACAGCAATCTCGCCGGATGCACGGGCTCTGCTTCCACTGACAAAGTGCGCTGTGACATACTACCTGGACAACGCCAGCACGAAACAAAGCATACTAAACTCTATGATCTGTAATTAAATGGACGGGTCTTCTTGTAAATACATCGCATGCATATGACAAGCACGGGAGAGTCACATTCGTAATTGCACACGAGCAAGTCTAAAACACTAAGTAGCAGGGCCCTAATAATACAGCATCTATTGCATCCATGGAGGAGCGCTGTAACAAACATTTGGGGGACAAGCTAGACTTAGAAGCCATTAATAGTCTACACCAGTGGGCAGGTCTTGTACCCGCGGCAGAACACCCCTCCACGTGCACCTAATGTGAATCGCGATTCCTTCCCACTCAACCTCAATGCATACTACGCGAAAACGCTGTCTATTCAGTGAATAGCGACATACGCCCTCTACACAACAGGGATGCATAGAACCACCGCGCAGAAATGCTACGTCACTTCTGCTGTTTCATGCATTTTGCCGTAGTCAAACGAAGACGCATGTAAGAACTCAGCACTAAGGAACGTCCTAGTCCGCAACAGCACGATAAAGGCAGCAAGCATATACGCCACTGCATTCGCGACAGCAACAAAGATAAAACACGCAGCGATAGAGAAAATCACGACATGCGCCTTGCGGAGCAGTCTCGAGTGCCGAACAGCGGTGGATATCTTGCTGCAACCAGACGCAACGATGCTCTACCGCCAAGTGCCGTTGGCCTCCAGACGAAGCACAGCCACCAGAGCGACTGTTGCTTTTCCACCTACGTCCTGATTTCACAGACGCAAACCCATCCCAAGCACAACACACGTGCTCCCAAACGCTCATGCTGCCGTCAACTGCCAACAAGCACAAGCAACGCCGCTCTAAGCCGGCAACTCCATGCTAAGTTCAAACTCCAACCTTCGCTGAACCCTCAAACTGAGACAATGTGCAATTCGCAATTCGCAGCAAAACAACAACATCCATTCACATTTAATTGCCTAACTGCTCTTTGCGCAGCGCCAAAGGCCGAAACAGCTCCGCCGCTTTCCATGTTGATGATCGCCTCCTACCTATGCATCTCAAGCCACACGCATGCCACATCGTGCAAGACTAGCAACCGTCTTCAAGGTGCATTCACCACTGCTTGCAGAGGCAAATGCAGCAGCTGCTGCAGGTATCTAGTCAATGCCGGAATGCTGTTCGTAGGCATTGGTATGCTTCCTTGACTCGCCCGTGTCTACTCAAAGCTGCCCCGGCATCTAGTCTTGTTCGAACAGACTGGGAGTCAGCCCGCCCACGAAGGCATTAAGCGTCTTCACCGAAGGGCGTCGTCTTGTGCCCACAGCCGACTGTGTCTGCACGCGCAGTGCACGTAAGTACCGCTCAGCTGCGTGCCCCTCTACCTAAGTTCGTAGCACTTGTGAAGGCCCTTTCTTCCGTGAACAGCGAGGGCTGCCACGTCAACGAACCAAACAGCACCGAACTGCTGCACCTGAACACGCCGTCACATTCGTTACTCGCACGGCTGCGCACCGTTAGAGCAAAGACCCGCACAGACACACGTTGCGCCTTGGGCAGCAAGAGAACGTGGCCACTAGTCGTGAACCTCGTGCTGGAGCCAGACGCAAAGACGCCCTACCTCCAAGTGCCGTTGGCCTCCAGACGAAGCGCATGCACCAGAGCGACTGTTGCCTTTCGACCTGCGTTCTGATTCCACGGACGCAAACCTATCCCCACCACAACACACGTGCTCTCAAATACTCACGATGCTGCCGCAGTGTGAAATAAGCTTCCAAGCAATTTTAATTAATTGCATGTGGACACGTAGAACAGCGAGGAAGGATACTTGGTTTCATGGCAGGGGTGGTTTGAAAGGGCGCGAGCCAGACTGCGCAGTCAATTGAAAGAATCAACCCAAATACAAGCACATCATACGCACAGTCATATTCAGACGATATGGAACAATATGCACAGTACTTGTGTTGCAATTAACATAATAGATTGCGTCATTACACATTTAGTAACCGGCTCGCGTAACCACTACCACGTTGGCTCACGAAATGTGCTGGAGCTCCAGCCATACCGGTATATTATGGAAAGCAAACAAGGTGGTCGGTGCGCATTCGATATGCACCGTTGATGAAGCGCCGTTCCTCAGGCAAATCGTGTCACTGTGGTTCTGAAGAGGCATTGCACAGCCGCTTGCGGAAGCATACTGAGCTTTTGCTCAACCGCCATGCAGAAACGAAACGCCAAACCCCGTGTACGGCCACGTGAAGCTAAAGCCAAAGTGGGTTCCACATCTGGGAATAACGAAGCTGCTATGAAACTCCAAAATCAGTCAACCCAAAGCCGTTTACGTGAAAAGAACAGAACCGCCTCTACTACATTTACACAGCAGACCAAGAGTCGCAACTGTCCCTGCTTAGATCGAACCAACCCGTCTCCATTGAGTCGCTCCACAAACTTTTGGGAGGCCGCTGCACTAACTCCCGTAAACATTAAATGCCGACGCGAGCGCAAATCACTTCTGGCAGAAGCGACGTAGCTTCCAAGGATGAAAGCTTTTTCTCTGCTGTGGACCCTCCACCCTAGAGCCGCCGTTTTCGTGACGCATGCTTGCGCGGTCTCTGCAAAACATGGGCGACATCAATTCGCGCTCACGCACCGGCTGCGTCAAAGAAGACGTTAGCCGACACCTGCAAAAGCAGCCACTTCGACAGCGAGGCACAAACACATGGCGAAACGAAAGATTCACAGATCCTTGGCAATCAAGAAAATAAAGACTGACATGCCGATCGAGTGGATCAGGCAGACGAAAGGAGCCGCCAGTGGCTGCATCACTGCATCCGTACTAGATAGAGGAGACTGCCTTTTTTGGGCTTTGCATCGCGTTATCAGCCTGGCTTCGTTATGTCGACGGAGCTGCAGAAATAGTGCCCAAGCGTTTGGGATGCGGAATTCGTATAACTAGCAAACGACAAACGAAAGGCATACCCTCGTACCACCGGAAGATCAGTCGTACGCACAGTGGGGACGAGAACCTTGCGCGGAGTCTGTTATGTGGAGTTTTTACAATCCGACATCGAGATGTCGCCGTCATTCCCAGGCAGCGGCACACGTCCTGCTGCGAACAGCTAGTGAACAAACCAAACGAGCTGTTGAGAGCTGCAACGCTTTCTTGCGAATCGTGCCGAACGCGTTCGTGATTACACAAAGCACCTCTTGTTGGTGCACGCGACATATCGATTCGTCTGTAAACGTACCCAGCAGTCCTGAGAATAATTCGACGGAGGCCAATTGTAGCGTGAAGGATCGACATAGTGTTCCTCACAAAGTGTCTGTTATGTGTCTTTGAAGGAACAGTGTGGCGCATTCACGGTGATAGCATCGACAGTCGATTTGCAGTGGGAGAGTTGCAGACGAAACCGTTTTGCCGGAAAATATTATTGAGCTGAGCTTTGTGGCGAACTATGTTTGGTGCGTTGGCGTGACAATGCCTTCAGGCCGTATTTCTGGGAAAGTGGCGAACAAAACAAGAGCGTGATGAATAGAATTTCCTTCCAACTGAAATTGCATTCCAACTGTTGCATTCTGTGTGTCAAACCCGCGTGTGCGAAAGAATTCCACCTGTATTTTGATAGCCAGAGAAGCAGGAATGTGCTATATTGTTTTCCGCGAACGGCCAGTGATTGTTGTTTCATCTCGTGGAATCATTTTCGCCTGACAAACACCTTAGCTTTTCACGGAATTCGTTACCGCATTTGTCATGTGTCCTCAAGAAACGCAAATCATCACCAATCAATATTTTTTGTGTCGAATGTAGCATTAACTCTGCTGATCACGAAGTAGCAACGTTAGACATGAACAGCCGACACGCCCAGGATTGCACGGGCTGCGACAATAAACGAGGCATTGGTTGATAAAGAGGTAGGCGTTTTGAACGCTTTTAGAAAATTTGGTCAAAGAGCAGTTCCGGTGATTTGCATGGTGCGGTCTCTTATCCCACGTACGTTTTTTAAATAAATTTCCCAATTTAAGTGAATGTACGTGCTGATCTGAGCAGAAGAGCGGTTAATTAAATTGGGACTGATAGATTGGACTTCTAGACATGGAAATATCTGATGCCATCGAGGAACCCTACGTCGTCTTAATTTCTCCAAAATACGCGCCTGTTTGCTTTTTGTGCGGTGACACACTTCACCAGCAAACCCGCAGCTAACGTCTGTCGAAAAAGAAGTAGTTTCACACCAATATTAGGCGTTTTGTCAAGAAGTGTCAGCTACTACGCCAGAAGACCAGAAAACGGCTTTCCAAAAAATTTTGTACATGGTGCTAAAAGCTACAAAATATGCATTGGCAGTGTACACGGCACTTGACACGCTTTCGCCAGCCCACGGGTCTCCAAGGGTCATCAGTAGAATCATCTGCAGATCTCAAACAAATCGACAGAAACAGGCAGATCTTGAGCTCTCTCACAAACGCTCGAGCTGCCTAATTGTGCGAGCTTTCATCCTACAGAAAAAAATTCAAACGCCGTGAAACGCGACTGTACACGATGCTGGTCTTTGTACCCAATCTCCTCAGTGTCCCAGTATTCAAAATTAATGGTGATGTCGCCTGCGTAGCGTCATACTCCAACTTCGGTGCAGCAAGTCAGCATTTTCTACCATTGGTTGTGCTTGGTCCGCGAGCAGCCCTCAGAGATAAATTCCTACGCCAATCGTTTCCAGCTTGCAAAGTTAAAAGCTACTTCGTGGCTTTCTCATCGACTTTGATGCACTTTTAGACTACAGAAAAGTACTCGTATATTCTCCAGCTTATCCTGTGTCTTTGCACCAATCAGCTGCGTGGCCAAAGCTCGCCTTTTCCGTACTAAGGGCTGGCCCATGAAAGCTGAAGGGAACAAGCACAGCTACGCTGAAAGCCGTGCAAGCAGCATTAACAGCTGTCACTGTTCATCATTTCCCGTTCATTTCGACTTTTCGGCAGCAGGAATAATTCGCTACGCATCGTGGTGAAGGCATTACGTATTCACGCAAGAAATAATGCTCCGCATGGTTGTGTTCTGCTTCCTTTCGTTCGGCAACAAAAACGGGGCCTTTCATTCCAGACTAGGCAGTTGTGTACCTGCCTCAAAGCCAGAAGGTGTATTGGGTAAAGGTAATTAAGCTGAACCCTCGGACAAAGCCATGCTAATTTCTCGTATGCTTAGCAGGCGTATGCATCTTACAAACTGCAAAGGGTGTTTATTCGCCCTTTCACATTATATTACTATGGTTAGTGTTCAAAGAAGCATGTGTCACCACATTGCCATCAAAATGATAGGCGAAATTTTCGTTGGGTCATAGGAAACGAATTGGACAATACCTAGTCATTTGAGCATTTGTCTGTCACGCATCGCGCATTCTAAATGAATGAAACCGCAGAGAGTTTCCGTCAGGCAGCCTTCATGGAAATACACCCGTGAAGCAGCGATCAATGGCGAAAGTAATGTTTGCCATAATAAGCGAACTTTTTTGGGGAAGATATCTCCTGCTTTCGCTCGGTCACAGATGCTAACGGTGTGCAATAATCACACAAAATTCATTGCAATTCTCAGCTGAGCTTCGAGTATTGTAAGTTTCAATTTCAGTTTATCATCTGCACAGAAGCTTCAATGACGACGTTACTGTGTACAAGCACACAAAATGAACTGGAAGCCCCTTGGAAAACGTTTCGTGGCGTGTGAGGTCCATGAAGTCCCGCATATGGCCCCACAGCAATTGTTTCAGTCCCCCATGAGGAGGGAGACACTTGATGCTGGTTTCCTAATACTCCACATTTATGACTGTGTGATTTCTGTCCTTTCCCTTGAGTGTTCACTCTGCATGAGTCTACCCAAGTTTTACAAATTAATTCTAGACAGCATGACCCAAAGAAGAAGCCTTACAAACTAAAAGTACAGATTCCACAGGCTCGCTATGTCTCCACACAACAAATCAATTGCGGATCATCGCCTAAAAATTCCAGTGGCTGGTGCTGGCGTGAAAACAGGGCGGGGTGGCACGAACCTCTGCATTGCTTCGCACAGCTCCTTTGACGTTTTGGTTTCAGATCGGATTATTAAGACTCAAAAATGTGTATGCATAATGCGAAAAGTAGCTTGTGCATCTCGAATTTGATGCGTCTTTGCTCTTCCCATTGAAAAGCCACCAACCGCGGAAGCTGATATCACGGAAGAACGCATGCAAGTGCAGTGTGCTCTCCAGCACTCACCGACTGATCCATCAGTCTCTGACCCTTGATTTGCTGCCTGCTGTCTAATGGACTGAGCACGCTGTAATCTTGTAACCCCTCGAGTAGAGCACACATCGGCACGTGTCTCGATAAGCCTCGTATTCTTCTACTGGAATAGCTGGAATAGCACATAGCACAGCAGCGTCTTGACGGTGTCAGACAAATGCGCCTTAGTGTGCATCTTTGTGGAGGGTTGCCGCACTTATGCTGTGCAGATCTGCACCATCAAGAATCCTACGTTGAAAGAACAAGCCGCTATGCGCGAAGCCTACAATCTATGCGTTCCAAAAGAGCATGATATGTTCCTTCCCCAATTTTTCAGTATGAGAACACTAAATATTTTCATGAACGGCAAAAACGAGCATCTAAATTCGCTTTGTGAGAAGGGACATGTTACAGTTGACTAGCTGTGGGGGAAACGAGACGGGAACTAGGAGTTTTCTATACGTAAAACTAGCAAATGCCACATTCAGCAATTTTAACCTTGTGTAGCTGCAGTGAAACACATTACTTGAAGTAGATAATCTAAGGTGGGCCATGCAATATTCACAAACTGCTGCGACTGTTCCATTCATTAAAAGGGTCGTTAGTGTTTTCGCTGCTTGCCACAGGCAGTGTACAGATCTCTTAAGACATTAAAAGGACTTTCCACATTTTCGGCGCCTGCCACAGTCAGTATATAGATCTTTCTAAACACCCTAAACAGCTGCATACCATGTGAAGGCGCCAGTTTATTAACGATCCCACAGGTGTCGTACATACTGCAGCAATGCGACGTCGCAAGAGTGAAGTCA
>NW_013651705.1:0-2328 GCF_000499385.1 Eimeria necatrix | reverse complement strand
GACGTCGCAAGAGTGAAGTCTATGTCTACATGCACAGCTCTGCTGCGTTGGCTTCATCTGGTCACACAGCTTTTGGTATCAACACGCACTCAACCAACCGCCTATCTTAGCATAATAGAAAAACAGGTAAGGCTGAACTGCCTAGCCTCTCTGTCAGCCTTGCATGTGCACGGCTTGCAAAGAAGCTTCCTCTGAGCAAACTACCGGCCAGGTGTATTCCATTGGTAGCTGCAGCGCTGCAGCGCGCGCTTGCGCACATAAAAAATCAATCGCAGGGTTCTTGCTTACAGAGCGTCATGTGTTTATCGATGCTAGAAATCCCTGTAACGCACTAACTTTGAAAATAAAGTTTTCTGGGCTGCACCCAAGGCATCGCGCAACTTGCTACGCATCTGCTTTTGCAGGAGCTCTCACAAGAAGAACTAACGCAGAAATCACGAGCAGACAAATATTGCTGCGTTATGCAACGCATCATGCAGTACGAGCCTGAGAAGCTCATCCCTTCCTGGCGTCAATACACGTGAGCCGTGGCCCCCGACAAGCTGCTTTACACGCGCTTTTTCAGTTACTTTGGCAGTCCAGAACTCACTATCTAAGTGTAGTGAGCTCTCCAGTTTTACAATACTTCTGGGTAACGGCAACGATCCCCACAGCTGTGAACACATGTGCAGCCAGCTGGGAACGCATATGCAGCCAAGCGCCTCACAACGGAATTACGGAATAAGAGAAGGCTCGAAAAATAATTATGAACCTATCAAGATACTGAAGCTTCAAACCAGCTCAAAGGACGCTTGAGGTATGTACGACTCGAGTTGCGGAAAACGGAAACCAGCAACTACCGTGATTGTTGATTATTGAAGCTCACCAACTCAGTTTCATCACAAAACGCACTCTGCTGTTACGCATCGTACTTGAGAAATATGGTCCAAACATTTCATTCGAGATAGCACGCATGCGTAAAATGCACGGCAAGCCGCCACCTGCATCTACCAGCAACTGTCAAATCGCCAGAATGATGGAGCCGCTTCCTTATGGCTGTCCAAAGCAGTTAGGAACTAATCCACAAGTGAGCGGAGTCTTCTAGCCGCCAAGCGTCGGCTGGCAAATGAGCTGCATCCTGCGCCATGCATCTAAGTCCCATGTGGAGAAAACGCATTCAGCAACAGACAACTTGCAAGCCGATCCAGAACCTTTAGACAACATGACATGCCATAGCCATGCATTGCCACGCGTACATCTGGAGAAAAACGCGGCAAGTGGGATCAACGGGCCCGTCATTATCTTCTCAAACGTACGCCGGACTCACAAACTGCAACGAGGGGCTCATCGTTTAAAGCAATATCAGCTTCTGAGCAGGGCAGTGCGCTGTCACAGCCGTGATTACTTTCCGTTTCCCGTTGTGACTGGAGACGAATAATTGTTTTTATGCTTTAAATGTAGCGCTCCTAAGCAGAAAGCCACGGCAATGAAATAGCAATGGGCGTGAGAATCGCCGCTGTTCCGTGCAGGGCACGCTGGGCCGTGTGAACATTTTTTCATCTGTCTTTTGTCTAGGCCAAACATAGCCTCACTATCTTCCATGAAATCATGTAAATGCAGTCCAATGTACCTAGCCAACAGACTAAATGGTCCCCACTTCCAAAAGAGCCACGCTGACTAGGGTGGCTACTAGATTTCGAAAACCGAATTCAATACAGCAGCGCTTTGTTTTAATGCATGTGTGTTCAAACGTGTCTATGCGTTGCTATAGCCGAAGACGTACCAGCTTAATTTATGAGCGGCGATGAAATGCGATATTTTCTGCGCCCGCGTCAGCACCGGTGGACCAAAATGAATGGCAACGAGCCACTGACAAGCAACAACTGGCGTTCCAAATGCTAGATTTATACGTCACGAGCCAGATACACGCGCGCGTGAATCCTCGGTTACTCTGTCTTGCCCAGGGCAGTAGGGTTCAAATGAAAAAAGGTGAATTCAAGATCAAGGTGCTTTAAACAATGTTTGAACCTCTGCAAACAAGCAGCGTTTGAGATATATGCGCGTTTTAGACCGTGAAAACGTACCCCCTGAAGTACAACATAGGCTTCTGAGGATCCATCTCTGCTTGAACATCTGGAAGGTATCAGGAAATATTCTATGTTTTCCAGCTCGCGGTTAGAAGTAACAAGCCAGAAACACTGCGTATGCTATAACCAACAGTCATACAGTTGTACAATTCTCACGGCGCTGCAGTTTCATCCAGATTTATCCCTGCACTCTTCACTGAGGTTTTGTCGTGTCATCAAAGTCCTTCTCGCCTTCAGATGGAATTGCACGGTCTAACGGTGT
>NW_013651704.1:17256-22009 GCF_000499385.1 Eimeria necatrix | reverse complement strand
AATGGACGAGCTTCACAAATGTAAAGGTTGTAAGAAATAGAACAACGGTCATGTTATTCATTATCTGAGATTGCTCGTCTACATGCACGTTATCCAAAACGATGTCGGTGCATTTTTACCATCTGAACACAACGTAGACCGCGCATCACGTTCGCTTCCCTAGTTCATTGCTTCACGCAGTAAGCTCTACGGCGAGCTGAGCCGTGAAACATTGTGCAAGACAACATTGCCCGCTATCTAAAAATGATCATCTTTGCACGCGCACGAAGAAGCCGAACTGAAGCATTCACATGCATATCATCGTGTATCCTGCAATGCATATGTGTAGGCAGCCTGCTAACAACGTTGAACGACGCATCAACTGGGACATCTCAATGCTGTTGAGCTGTGTAGGCAAGCGTGACGTGGAGTATTCGACATTCTGGCTGCGTCGTTTTGGTGCTGGATGTTCACTTCAATATCCACAAGAAACTGCTGAGATTGTGTGCTGTCTAAAACGTGTTTCCCAGGCGATGTCTTATGCGAGACAGACTAGACATTGTGGAGAATGCAAAGCGCTGCACGCGCATTGCGCCTTGTGAATCGACGGCGTTTTGCACTAGTTGGATATGCACCAGGTCAGCAGACGCAAGTGTTCTTGCGTGTTTTGGGTCGAAATGATCATCACGTTACGTCAGCAGTATTAGCTGGAGGGAGGCACAAGAGTCTGCGGCTCTCCGACGAGAACGTGGACGAATTGAAATTGGGGGGGATGGCTTTGTTTGTGCGAATGTGGGGTGCTGTTAGCTGTTAGGAACGCACACGAAGGGTATGCTGCAGCGCATCGTCGCGCTTGCAGCATTCGTGTAACGCTTGCTGCCTGTGCTTTGTGAATCGCAATCAGCGCAGCAAAGCATTCTTGGCATGAAAACAAGAATGGTGGCGGTTGCAGCCCACATCAGTACTCCAAACAGTGTTGCGCGGCTTATAATTAAAGGAGGAGCTTTTAAGATGTAAATGCCGTAATCAGGAGCTTACTCGCCGTTCTTGTGATTACTTATGTGAGATTTTTTCGTTTGTGTGCTTCGGATCTAAAAAAGTGGTTGGGTATTTCTAGGACGGCAACTGCGCATCACGTTCGTTTGGCTAGCACTTTGTGTCACGCTCTTAGCTCTGCTGGGACCTGAAATGTGAAATCACTACACAGTAAAACAAATAAAACACGAAAGTGGCCGCTGTCTCAAAATGTTCGTCGTCGCTTGGCATGAAGGCGCCGAATTGAAGCTTCGACGTGCATCTCCATTCACTTCTGTGCACATCAGTGGTGCATATAGATCATGCAAATAGCAATTTCTAGTATCCTTTCATTCATGATTTCTGCTCTAAACGCTGGCTGAAGCAAGGGTGTTCTGCTTGCCCAGTAGCTGTTTCCTTCAACTTCGCGTCTGTGGTATTGTTCATAGCTCTTATATGAATGAATGATCGTGAAAAAAGCTAAAAGAGAGCTCGGGAAACCTGAATCACAACTTTCGCGAGAATCCTCAACTTATGTACTGAAGCTCAGCAACAACAAGCGATTGCCACTTAACAGCTGCCAGGGACTAGCTGGGGCCAAATCTGTTCATTGTGGTGTTTGCTCTTGTAGAGCTGCAGAAGCGCGTTCGTGTGAAGCTATTGCCAGCGACCGTATGCAGTTCGACATTTTGCTTTTGAAGTAATAATCGGAACGTGTGGCAACGAAAAGGACGTTTTGCAAGAGATCCTGTTGACCATCTTACTGTGTGCACCTTTTGTGCGACTCTAGTGAGGCATACTGTGGAGAACGTTTGAAGGTGAGAGATAGCTCGTGGTCCGTGTGCGGCAATAAGGGCATTGCCAAGCAAGTATTTAGCAGCATGGAACCAAGAAGAGCGAGCCTATTTGACTGGCACGTCGAATGATAAGATGTACATACTTGTGCTTGAGCGTGTAATTGTGAACTAGTGTGCACTCTTCTTGCACACTTAGTGCGCCAATGTTAACACCGAGGTAGCAGGGTGCAGCGAGGCCGTGCACTCTGTGACTGGTGTTGGAAAACAATTTTGGCAGAGTCAGCAGGGCAAGACAGCGTCTTATTTTCAAGGGGCATGCTCCACGTTTTAAAGGAAACGTGGGAAACGGGCGTGGTTTTGGTGCTGTCCTAACGACTTGAATAGAGTCGCAGGCTTAAAGTTGAACCTATATTGAGACCAAGCAGCACTTTGCAAGTCCTTTACAAGATATCCAGGTATTCTATTCTCTCACATGTGTTTGCACAAAGCTGCAATATATGAGTGTAGACCCCGTGAGTAGTAACAGTGATTGTTACAACGCCACCGGATGTTTATGCTATTTCAGGAAGGAAAAGTGCGGGCACATTTTCTGGGACTGCTTCTGCTTGACATCGTGACAGCACAGTTTGCTGTTTTGCACAACCGTGTGCGCAATTTCATGATGGGTGCAGGGCGAAGCCGTTCCTGGTTACGTGTTCAGGTTGTGCGCTACGCATTGAACGCTCTCAAGCATCTTGCTAGCACGCAATTCGCAAAGCGTGTAGTTCATACCTCTCAGTTAATAATAGAATTTGTCTTGCCCTCAGCAACAGCAAAAGAGGTCTCCCTATTCCGCTGGAGTCAAAACGCCTTCACGCTAACTGTAGTCGGCAGACCGTTATTGATCAATAAAGCTGTACGCGCTAGATTTGTTCGCTGTTGTCGCTGGGCGTTGATTTTCTTGAAAAAATTTAGTCGTAAGACAGAAAAGCGCTTCAGCGTTCGAATATTTTTCCATGGCGAGACATGCTTACATGAAAACTGCATGTACAAATGTGACAAGCAAAGACAAAGTATAACAGCATCACGGCAAAAAAGCGTTATTCAAAATGAATTAAATGGCAAGTATCCGTAGTGGGTGGTTTTAGAGCTGGACGTGCTTTTTATGATTCAAACGTGAATTATTGGGAAGGTACATGAACGTTGTGTCATTTCGTCCCCGAAAAAAGTATTGACACAGCAATCGTCGGCATGTTTCTATCTAGGACATTCTCAAAAGATTTATCTCGGGATAACGTTTATTTCATGTTTTGCAAACGGATCGCAGCATGAGCTCGGTGAATATCGCACTTTACAATTGTTCAGAAGTCAGCGCGGCGATCTTCTTACGTTACTCTGTTTACTGCTCTATTGTCCCGGAAAAGAATCTGTCTGCCTAGCGAATCGGATCCTATGCGTTTCAGAAAGTGCCAACCACGCAGGGAGCACTTTCCCCCACCTTGTGTGTCGACGGAGGAGCTACAGGAAAGGATAAAAGCGACAGATTCTCTGCGCGAATGATTCAGCAGTTAACGTCTTGACGTTAACTGCCACCTCACAATTGCTTTTATAATGGGCCATGGTGCTATCCGGTACACATAATCGCATGCAACTGCCTAGGTTGACTTGAATCTTTTGTATTTATTTCCGAGCTCATGAGCTGGTAAATACTACGATTGCTGGTCATTTACTGATTTGCGTTATTTTCTAGATCCTCGTGGTACACATTTCTTCCTCCGCCTCTCAGAAGATCAAAGCCTTCTTTGCGTAAGCTCTCATGTGTTTCAGTGTACCTACGTGAGTGGGTTCGTCCATTACCCGAAGTGTGATTCGTCGTTATCCGCCTGATAGCTCTCTGAAGAAATACAAAGATACCATACCATCATGTAGATACTCAAATATAGCGATTCCAGGTTGCGGTGAACAGCAAGTGTTTGAAATACTGTTCCAGCGTGTCACCCTGGGCTCGTAAGAGATTGACTGTCACTTTATGATAGAAACTTCTCTCTGAGAATGAAAATGCTGCATTGTCTAGGCTCTTGCCAACAGCGTTCAATGACTGGTAATCTGGGTTGTAGCAATAGTGACTAGCCAAATTGCAGCTCGCGTGGAGAAATGGATACACCCTCACGTTCTTTGTTGCTTTTCAGATACAGCAACTACATTCCTTAGTAAGACTAGAAGCTTCAAATGTCTCCGGACTTTTATCGCATTAAATATCGAAAAACGCACTCGTGTTCTTCTGTTCTGTTCTTCTGAGTAGTTCCCCGCTAGCGAATAGAGCAAGGCACCTTTGCTCAGCAGCTACGTAGTTACAGGATTCATTTGTGCCTTAAGCCGCTCTGCACGATAGTTGAGCGACGTTCGGCTTATCCACTTCCCCCGAATACTCTAGCATTGCACTCTTTGACGGATGCTGGATTAGTTTGACGTTTTGACATGATAAGCAGTAGTGTTGCGGACTGAGTTTCTTTACATTTTCAACTGCCATTAAACTTTTTCATCGCTTGCAATTTTCTCTTCAAAGTACACTAGAGAGGTGTGCCCTCAAAAATCGTTTCAGATAGTGCGTTCCACTTCTCGCCTTAGCATTTGCAATGTGGAAAGCTAGAAACAATGCTACCATGCTGCCTGTGGCTAAAAGAACGTGCTTAGAAAGTTTAGCAGATGTCATGCACATGTTTGGCGGCCCTCACAATCTATCGTTGTAGTATTGGCGTGCTCATGCTCAGATTTGGAGACCTTTTGCCGTCTCTTCAGCCATTAATGCAAACTTCCAGGACGATTTGCAAAGGCAAACAAATTCCAGGTATGCTTTCTGTGGTTCAACATGCTTGCTCATGGGGCTTTTGCTTTTCAGTTCAGAAGAGTTCAAGGCATCACGTCTAGCACGTTGAACACGCGAATCATTCCACGTAATGGAGTGCCGCATACCAACAGATTTT
>NW_013651704.1:5908-17156 GCF_000499385.1 Eimeria necatrix | reverse complement strand
CAACAGAAAAAGGCAATTGATTAATAATATAACAACATTAGAAAATTTGTCTTCCGATATGCAAGTCCCAAATGGCAGAGTAGTCTCCACATCGTCTACAATTAATCATCCTGGATTGAACGGTTTACATGGCCCTGAAAATCAGCAATTCAAGGCAGCTTAGAGCCACGCAAAATTGTGACACTAAAACAAGTGTTTTCATCAGCAAAAGCCAGCATGGGACACTCCATTCTTTAAGAACTATGTCGCACGTTCCTCCACTGCTTTTGCCCGCAGGCTAGCGAACCGACTGCATACGTGGTTGCTGACCCAATTAGGTTCTTACTGCATGAATTACTGTTCACTGATTATGGTTCTGACCTTGTATGCATATTAGAATACTACAATATGCCAAACACATTAACTCAACAACGAATGCAAATTTTGTAAACACAAATAAGTGGACGTGGTTGCATCTAGTTTGGCCATGAGTAAGAATGCTTTGAAGCCAGATGCCTGACAAAGTTGATTTGAACGGTTTTCCGGCATGTAGGGTCACTGCTTCAAATGCAGGGTGCCGTGTTATGGCTTCAATATTAATATCGAGCGTTCTAAAACATCGCACAAAACAGGAAGGCAACAACAGATCGTGAGTGCACCGTGCTACAATAATTGTCTATCACTCAACAGTTCTTTTTAGAGTATTTGGCATACCCGGCAGCACAATGTGCATACGGCGAAAATGTGGGTTGACTGCTGGCTGCTGCCGTGAAGGGAAGCATTAACAGCGAAACTAGGATATCTTCAACGTTGCACATTAGCGTAAAACGTGCAGTTTAGTCAATGTTGATAATGACAGTGCAATTCTATGGTATTTCCGGGGAAATGCTTGCGGAGCCTGTATCCAAGTTTTCCTTTCGTGTTTCCCACAACTAGCACCTGATTTGCAGGGAAAGACGCTTAAAAATTTCAAGGGAGCTGTATACAGTAGGCGTGCGTTGTTGTGTGCTGAATGGTTTCCTTGAAAGCAAGACGTTTCGCTTGAGCTTAGGTACACCACATTTTAATCTGATGGCGATCATCTCCTATAGCCTCGTTCTTCCCTTTAGTTATGCTACTGGGCAATGGCCTCAAGCTGTATTCGTAGCATACAGTATTGGCAGCAGGAGAAAAAGATGCAAAGGCATCATCAAATAATCGCAGCTTCTTTCTATCAGAGGCGATCCGTGAAATAGAGTAGACCCTAGGCTAGAGCTCTCTTGTTACAGTTCTACTGCCATAATCTTCAGGTGCTATTTTAAATTGTATACGTTGTGCGATTTTCTAGATTGTGCGCGATTCGGTAATCGATGGGCCGTTCAAATTGAAGAAAGGGAGACACCTTAATTTCGAAATCAAGAATAGAGCGATGTAGCTGTACGTGGTGTGCGGTAACCCAGTCTGTAAGCGAAATGCTGCTCAATTGTTAGCCACGAGCATACCATTTGCTTGATGCACGAACTTTTTGGCGACTATCTAATATTTCGGAGAATGTATTGAAGCTGCATAATTTGATGCATTGACAAAAACCGCTGCGAATCAAGCATCGTGAGATAACAAGAGTGTGCTGCGATTGTAATAGTGCTCATGAAAGCACAATCCCTAATGTTTTCGCATTTTGGCTGAACCAGCAGTAACTCGACCAAAATATCAAGAATATCGCACTATTTTTTTTCGTTCAAGATAGTGCGCTTCATGGCGTATACTCTTGAACTCAAGTGAAAATAACACTCATCAATTTTTGTGGACTAGTTGTTCTTGAGATTGGAGTTTACCAACTAGCTTTATACATATTTTTGCAACATGTAGCCGCTTAACTTGGGGGTGAAATACGGTCCAGCAACACCACGTTCAACGAATACTTTGGTCACATGCTCTTCTCGTGATACTATCAAAATATACTCCTGTTGATACTGAGAAGGCACAGAGCGGGGAAAAGAAGTAGCCGCGTGCACCCTGCAAATGCAAAAACGTTAAGGACATGCCAAGCGATTTGACAGATGTGGCAAGTGGCTAACTACTCTTAGCTAGACGCATGGAATTCACATTCGCTAATGGACTTCTGATCCGTTTGTCCAGAAAACACTTATTCTTGTTGAACATGGAGCCACACGTGGATAGGCGGCAAGGCTCTGCAACAAATTAGTGCTTTAATCTACATGCCGCCTTCGCTGATCTTTTGGGTATGCAGATGACAAGCACCACATAAATCAAATACCTTTTTCTATTGTTAATTAAGAGACATGAAAACATCTCTTCGCGCGCTAAAAAACAGTGGTATTTTAGCGGCGTACTGATATTGGTTAGGTGGTGATCTAAAGAGCAGAAAAAGGGCTGTGAAAGCAGACTTGGCCGAACCTAAGAACAAACCGCAGAAGCATTTAAAAAACCTGGTATTTAGGACCAAGGGTGTAAAGATAACAAGACAAATTCTAAATCGCGCTTCCCAAGCTGCACAGGCAACTGCCGGCTACAGAATGATATTAAATGAATGCAATGCAGATAGAGCAAACTCCGTAATAAAGCAAAGGTTACCACTATGCTCGTAGGCAAGCAAACCTTAGAACAACAAAACGTATCTTGTAAGCACCCGCCAATCTGCCAGAAGGACCATACCGCATGTTGCTGACCGAGCATGAACTGCGTTGTGTCAGCTTTCTTGAAGCTACCCAGGTTGTAGGCTCTTCTCGGAAAAACCTTCGATTAGTGCTTTCTCGCGAGAACGACAAAAGCATGATTACACAATATATGTGAATTGGCGATGCTTGATCACGCTTTCAATCAACTATCCACCGAGCAGAGTGATGAGCACAGTACACATGACGCTTGCAGAAAATTACAAGTAGACACATCATCAATCCTTCCACCAGCGCGCTGATACTTCAGTTTCATGTCTGCTGAACACAGGTTGTGCGCAGCTGAATGCATTTCTTCTGATATTTCAAGTTAGGCCTACAAAATAAACGATTTCACTCATCTTAAAGTTCTGTGTCTGCAACATCTTTCCCCTTGCATTGTTTTTCTCTATACGTTCAAACAGAGTCAGCACGGTCTTGAAAATTCAGTAAGCTGTTTATTTAGAACGCTGTGTCAACCATTTGGAAGGGAGTATGCTCTGCTCATTGTGCACAGGGTTTCCGTTACTGCAAACCGTTGTACGTTGTTTTGCAGATTACTAAAATCAGTGTGGCTCAAACTTCTTTTTTTGTCCTTGTATCCCGCTTTCAGACGAATTCTTTCCTCCGAAGTGATATGCGTATTGTGTGATCGGTCGCCGAGCAATAGCACCTTGAGCATCGCCTGGTTTCCTCGATTCGCGCTGCATTAATGTTCATGCTTTTAATTTTTCAGAAGATCCCTGCTAACATGTTAAGCAAAATAATGCTTTAAAGACGGCCAAACGATGACTCATTTTAGAATTGCAACAAGTGAATGTAATGAGCGTCACTAATAAGGGTTGGGGATTCGCCATAATGACCACAAACTGTTTCGTCGTCTGCATCACTGCAAACGTCTGCGTTATCAACGAAGCCAAACTTTTATTTTGCTTGAGACCCCGATACCACATTACAGCCTGCGAGCATCTGAAGTGCAATTTCCTCAGATAAAATGGAATAAACTGCTGGGAGCGGATTGAAAATTAGTGTTTCGACTTTAATGTTTCTAGGAAATGTGGACGGCTCAGGTGGTGCGTGGTTGTAGATTTCAGATCTCCAGTGCAACGCCTTGTTTCATGCGTGTACTTTTGCAACTAGCGGAAATATAACTTTGCACAACAACTAGTGCAAGCCTCAGTTTTGTGTGGCTGCTAGATGATGTGCGCTGGCGCATATTGTTAATCACGTAGATTCACCATCTGTTTCGTAGGTCAAGATGATTTGCTACCTATGCATTTCTGCGAAAAGTTTTGTTGGCTTTCATTTGAAAGTGAAAACGATTTCGTGGTGCAGGATGAAGTTTGACAGCAGCGTTTGCGATTCAAATGCTGGAGAGTTGCATTTATTTTGCTGGAAGGCTTGCAGTTGAGCTCAACAGGGAAAAAGCAATGTCAGCGCCCGTGGAGCAGTGGGCACCAGTGTACCTTCAAAGGATGCAGTGGTCACTGGCTGCTACATATGTGCAGAAGCAGCTGATCAGCGTATGTTTTAGCAGGTCTACGTTCCTGAAAAACAAGCAAAACAAGCGTAATCGGCGGCTTGCAGAGGCAAAGTGCAAGAGTGTTTTTGCATGTGTTGGCTTGGTGCTTCTCCAAATTTCCTGAAGTGCTAAAATCTTTCGAAAGGCAAGCATTGCTCACATTTTGCGTCAGACCGATTTGCATGAAGTTTCTGCGAATCATTCTGACGACCATGTAGTTTGCATTCGCATGAAAGGCTGTGCGCTGCTCTGTTGTTGGGCTGAATGACAGTTTTGTCGACGCCAGGTCTAGTATGGAGGCAACGTAAAAGCGGAGGCACTATAATAAGAGACCTATAGTAGTAAACTATTCGACGCCTAGTAATGAGATCAAAAGGGCGACTGTAATTTACTGCGCCTTCTATTGTTATCGCGCCACTTGCTGACCTGGCGAAAGCCAGCAGGCACCTACAGCACGTCAGTGTCAAATATTGCAAATATCAGATACTCTCGTCGGTTTTGACAACTATTCTGACGACCTCTTACCGCCTGGTTATTGTTTCGTGGAAGTGCCGTCTCAGGAAAAGGTTGCGAGTTCTCGAATACAGACAGACGCCGCAGTGAATGTGCGCTGAATGAAATATCTGCGTGCCTTCTCAAAGTCAGAGGTAATTCCAAAAGCACGCATCGATGGACCCCTTCGTCGCATAGATATCCATATATTTTATCTGCAGCAAGTCAAATGGCAATATGAAAGTTCGCAATGCTTTGACAGCTTCAGGCAACTGCCTGCGCGAGCTTCGTCCTGCAACAAGTGCTCGACACGGGTAGATTTAACGGCTACGCTAACATATGAGGCGGCTGCGAGCAGGTCCATCGTTTCTGATGCAGAGGAACGTGGAAGAGCCAGTGCATGTATTTCTTGTTATTGCAAACGCCTGGTAGAGAGTGGATCGCCTCCGGGGAGAGCGACCTGATGCAGCATATTCCTCCTTCCTCAAAATGTTTTTTTAAGGATATTTGAAAATAAAATGTACCAAGGAAACCTCGGCCTTCAGAATGCATGGCAGTGTAAAAGCCGACAAAATCCGTTCGCTAACTACTTCGCTTTGTTAGTGTGCGTTCTATAAACACGCGAAACTTTGCTCCCACGAACCTGATTCGTTCATATATGGAGTTCTTAAATATACAATATTTCTCGCCGAAACACAAGCTTTGTGGTACCATCTACTGCGCACAAACAGTCAGCTTAGGTCTTTCCGAGGAAGATACTATCACGCAATCGTCTACGCGAGATATGTATCTTTGAGAAGCTTTGCAAATGCCGCAGCGAGCCTTTGGTTTCATGGTTATCGCTGTGCTTTGAAAAGCCTCAAACTATTTTTGGAAACGGTTCTGGATAATTTTCGTAGGTGTTTTTCAGCCGTACGTCATTGTATCAGCGTTAGCGCAAGACATGCCGAATGCACCACTTTTGCTCCAGATGTGGCTCGCACCCCAGATGAGTGAGCTACTTGGTTTTCTCATAGAGCTGTGTGTAGATCCTTGTCTTTGATTTACATGTAAGACTTTGTGTTGGTTGGTGCCGCTGAGTATTTATCTGGGGCTTCTGTTCGCAATTCCTCTGCGACAATCATGTGCGCGTCCGCTCATCCGCTGGCAAACTGCATGCTCTACTCAAGCACTGTTTGCTTGGCCTTCCACGGTGAAAGGGCCTCCGATTATGCGACTGAAATAGCACAAGGTGCTTCTAGTACGTAAGACGCCCTGCACTGTGTGCTGGGGGCACAATACAAAGAAAATATTAAAGCTTATTTCCGAAGTCAGATGTTTTTCTGGAAAATGTATATGTGTTCTATCAAGATTATTACAATTTTTCAATCACGTTGTATGAGCACTTTGCCGCACGGAAAAAAAGAACAGACAAACTTGTAATGGGAAGCTGGCAGCCGCTAGTTGAATCAAGATGCGTGTCTAACACGCGCGAAAGGCTTCATGCGTGCTGAGTCTCACCTTGGGCTACTCCTGTATGGGACGCAGAAGTCCTGTGCAGACTGAGGAGGTCAGATGGATGGAGCATAGTGCATAGCGTGCAACAACATGGCATAGTTCTCCGGCATGCGTGCTGAGCTGGGCGTATGACACTGGACGCAGCCGCATGCAAAAGTACCAACATTGCAATTGCGGGTTGTGCGTGCTTGTTTCGGGGCACGTTTTACGGTTTATAGGCAGCTGCAAGGATCATAGTAAGACTGCGTTCTGAACGGGATCTTCCAAGCACGTGTGGAGATTTTTTAACCAGCTTTGGTGTTGTGTTGTTGTAGTTTCTCCATGAAGCGAGAAATAGGATGTAGTTTCTTTGTTTCAGGTAGTATGTGTCTCGGAGATCAGGCGTAGGAACGCCCTACCTAGCGACAATAATGGCGTGTTTTCTTCAGCGAAGAAATAGCTTTGGTACTTTGTAAACTTTGTAAAGGTGTTATGTTACTTTTTCGTGGGAAATTTTTTCAACTTTTGCGGAGGCGGTGAGCTTGCCGACGTCTACGAATCAAATGAAATGTTCTTCACTCAACGCTTTCGCTCCTTCCAGCCATACGTGTAACCAGGAAAATAGATCCAAGCAAGTGATCAATATGCAGCACCCTCGCAAAAATGCAGTGCGTTTAATCTATAATTATTTCATGCGATTTCGAACTCGAAACACACATTCCTCTGTTTTGCGTGCCGCTCTGAAAGCGGGTTTCATTTTGGCGTCTTATCGAGACAAAATACATGAAATGTTGCATATTTGTTTGGTGACAACTTCTTGTGTGGTGCGTAGGAATCCCATCAAGACAGAAACGTCCAAATAGATGAAACCCAGTACACAGCGGGCAGCAAACATGGTTCGTGCTCTTGCCTGCGTGCTGAGCAGGCAGTATGCTGCTGGGCCGCTGTTGCTCACCAAGTTATCCGCATTGCATTTTATGCGTTGTAGATACTATGGCTGGTAGCCAGTTCAAAGGATCACGCTGAGACTATGTCCTAAACGGAATTCTTCAAGCACGTGTGGAGATTTCGAAACCAGTTTGGGTGTTGTGTTGTTGCATCTTTTTCATGATGCTGGATGTGGAATGTAGTGTTCTTGTTCCAGGCAGTATGTGTCTCGGAGGTCAGGTGTAGAAGCTGCTTGGCCTTTCCACTTAGCAATAAAAATGGCGTGCATTCACGACACAAAATTAGCTTTGGTGTATGATGGAGCTGTCGTGTTACCTTTTCGCAGCATGGCGTTCCAAAATTTTCCCAGACGGTACGCGTGGTGGCGCTGGCAAAGACGGTGGCAAATGCGATTTTCCGCGCGTTACTGATGCGATAGAAAACTAGAGTTGGGCATAGCTTGGGCAGAGATGCATGCAATGCTGCATCGCACCGAAGTTCTGCTCTTTGCGGGTGCAGGCCGCTCACATTCGATGTTCAACTTGCGTCTCCGGAAGTTTCTGTTAGTTGGTCCACCACATTCTGTGTGTGATTCACGGTAACAGGAGCAGGCGACGCAGACCCTGTGGGTCGTACGAGGACGAACCGATAAGCTATGGCGTTGAATCCGTTTGTCCTTTCCATATTTGCCCAGGCATAATGAGTGTATGCAGGGAATTGTCGTTAAGCTTTTGTGTTTGACATGCCGTCGCGTTTGGAGTTCGGAATCCCACGAAGTGTTCCTACAGTAGACGCGCTGCGTTTCTTGCAAGATGCTGAATACTGATCATTTGGGTCTATTTTTCTGTTAACACGCTTGGCTGGAATAAGCGAAAGCGTTTTGTGAAGAGCACTAGCTGCTTTAATCATGGTCTGCAGGATGTTGACAAAAGGAAAAAGGAAACGCATTGGACAGTACCGATTGGAGGGTGGCCGCGAGTTGCCTCGCGACACACATGAAGGTCTGAGCATCGATGGAACTTGGTAACGCTGCGCTAGAAGTTGGCGCTGTGTGGATGTGTGCGCGACTACGCTGAGTGCGTTTACGTGGACGAGGATTTGATTGACGCGCTGGAGGCTTGCGATGATCAGTGGCGAGGGTGGCGAGGCAGGTTTTGCGGTGATAGAGGTGCAGCTCTAGATGTTAAACAAGGGCAAGGCTTGACATGCATTGCTTGAGATAAGCTTGGTGCTCGTGCCGCATGCACCAGTCGCTGCACCAAGGTGCCGCGTGGACAGATTTCAAACGTGTGTTCGAAAATTCAACAGGTACATGCACGTGAGTGAGATGGACTGCAAGACATTTGCGTGCATATGGCCAGACAGTTGGCGTTCAGAAAGCAAGGCGTACTGCGTTGTGTGGAGGAATAGTCCCTGCTTTCGTCTTCAATTGATTGCAGGGGATGCAGTTGGGAGGGTTGTGTGTCATGCCAGTCTGAGGGCGTGTTTTATTTTGGCGCTTAATCGAGCGAAAACGCGCGAAGTATTGCACGTGGAGCTACTTCTGTGTGGGGCGTAGGAATTCCCTGCAGACTGAAAAGTTCAAGTCGATGGAGCCCAGTGCACAGCGTGCAGCAACATGGTTCGTGCTCTGGCATGCGTGTTGGGCAGCGAGTATGCCGCTGGGTCGCTGTTGCTCGCCGAATTATCTGCATTGCATTTTGTGCGTTGTAGATACTTGTTTGAGCACAGGATCTATGGTTGGTAGCCAGTTCAAAGGATCACGCTGAACCTTTATCTTAAATGGGACTCTTCAAGCGCGTGTGGAGGTTTTGGAACCAGTTTGGGTGTTGTGTTGTTGCATATTTTTCATTATGCTGGATGTGGAATGCGGTTTTTTTGTCTCAGCCAGTACGTGTCTCGGAGATCAGGCGTAGAAGCTGCTTGGCCTTTCCACTTAGCAATAAAAATGGCGTGCTCCCGTGACTCAAAATTAGCTTTGGTTTATGGCGCAGCTGTCGTGTAAGGTTTTCGCAGTGTGGCGTTCCAAAATTTTCCCAGACGATACGCATGGTGCTGCTGGCAAAGAGGGTGGCAAATGCGATTTTCCACGCGTTACTGATGCGATAGAAAACTAGAGTTGGGCATAGCTTGGGCAGAGATGCATGCAATGCTGCATCGCACCGAAGTTCTGCTCTTTGCGGGTGCAGGCGCGAGTGTAACGATGTTCAACTTGCGTGTCCGGAAGTTTCTGTTAGTCGGTCGGTCACGTACTGCGTGTGGTTGTCGCCGACAGAAGCAGGCTACGTAGTCCCCGCTGGCTCCATATAATGCGGATCGATTATCCATGGTTTTGAATGCTTTTGAAGAAAATTTTCTTTTCATAGTGTTGAGCACCTGCTGGGATATGCTTGCTTTGTTACGTGTTTGACGGAAAGGTGCCAAAGTGCTCAATGCAGAGCACATCGTCAAGTAATGACCTGCGAAATGCAAGACGGAAAAAGGAGAAACACTAAAAAGCAATAATAGCCAGAAAATTGTTTGAATTTTAGAAGTTAGATTAGCCGTTTCAAGACCATCTCGGGTAAATTATTAGATAAGTTATGTTTTGGGTTAGCTGTTTCGGTTCACATCACGTGTTCATTGAGAAGACAAAGCATGTTCTATTTTTTTACACTCGAAGGAATTAGTAATTTGCAACATTTTTCGATTAGAAATAATAAAATTCAGCCATGCCATGTTGTGAAACTGCTTTCTGAGCATTGCCGTTTAGCAACTCTCTAGTTACATTCTGTGTAGGCCGTCTTGGTCTTTCGTAGGTTCTTGTGGCTTTACGTAATTGTATGTAGTTGCTGTCGTAAGATTATAAACTGCACGTGCGTCTTCTCTGAGGCGATTCCAGATTTCACAAGAAACATATAAACTGCACGTCCGGCTTCGCTGAGGCGATTCCAGACTTCATAAGCAACATGAGAACGTTCAGTTTGTGCTTGTGCTCCTCATCACATTCTGTTTCTTCGAAGAGCTTACGAGTAGCCAAGTGAATCACGGATTACCGCAGGCGCTCGTGCGCTTTCTCCAAAAAAATCCTTTTATAGTGTTTTGAACAATTGGCGTTTAGGTTTAAGAAGTGTGCATTGGCAATTTTGACCTATGGTTATTTTTGACAAATTGCAATATTTGCTGAAATAATCTATCTTGCGGGATGAGCTACCACACACTTGTTACTGGTACGCACATCTATGGGATCTTGTTTTCTTTTGCATGTAAAAGCGACATACCAAACTATGCATTTGCACGAGCGGTGCATGGCTTTGTAAAGCATCTGTGGGCAACAAGCGATCCGGAGAGTGGGAATTTGGCAACTAACCCTAGGACGTAAGTTTTTATTCCCATTTCGTTTCCAAGGTAGAGCTAAGAGTGCGTTATTGGTGGGACCTTTGCTGTAGGCGTTAAACGTTGTCAAACGCTGTGAGGTTTGTGTTTCATTTTCTGCTGTAGCTTTGGTGATTGCAATGTTCATCGCTTTTTTTTGTAAACAAGGAACCTTAGAATTCATGCATTTTGGCCGCGTGCAGACCTCAGAATAGAATACCGAGAGTTAATGTAGCTCTTAAGTAGTACTAGAGAGAGCAAGTAACTCTCCAGGTTTAGCAAATTTACTACATTTGAACTGCCTGTTGCTCATGAGAAAGTTTATTTTGGATCGGCGAGCCACATGAATAGAGCAATTACACTCCCATACATTGCATATGCTTATGCACTTTTAAAGTGGCCCCCGAGGAGAGTAGACTTTGTCGTTTCATCTGTAAACGATACCAGCCTGTGAGCTGTGAAGCTGGGGCAAGAAATTTTGATTAATCAAATGTGGCTTTAGGAAAGCCTTTCGTAAATTAAAGTGCTAGTTTGTAACGGAGTGGCGGCCTTGACAGGCATGGAAGAAATCAACAAATGATTTATCCCCATTGCATCAATCAAACGTTAACAAAGCTCACTTGATGTAGAAAAGATGTTTCTGTTGTAGTGGACACACACAATGGGGTTGACCAACTTGTTTGTTCGCTCTAGCAAGGTAATAGCCTTTCCTTACGTTCTTGCTGAGCACGGAACAAAGCTTATGCTAATGCAACCGTTTGTTTTTCCCAAATAGCCCGGCGCCAATTTGGCATTGAACAAACCACGCCGAAGGGAGTCTTGATGCACCATGGCAACAATATAA
>NW_013651704.1:0-5808 GCF_000499385.1 Eimeria necatrix | reverse complement strand
GGCATTGAACAAACCACGCCGAAGGGAGTCTTGATGCGCCATGACAACATATATCAGTCTTCCCGAAAACCAGAAAGACTCAAGGTAGCGTCTAGCTGCTCGAACAAAGCCACCTGCGCGCTGTGGCAGAGAAGCCTATGCTTTCTTGACTCGAAAGCATTTCAGTAACAGACGCCTCCTGGTATTGAGCTGTAAAATAACTTGGAATATCTCTACGTGTCCCGTTTTGAATTGACACAAATGCTTTTAACTGCCATACAGATAAGGGGTTGCAACGAGGAAATTAGGGTATCGCGAAGGTGTCAACCTGTCTATCGTCGTTGTCAATGAGGCTCTATTTGTCGTGATTTTGTAAACGCTATCAGCAGAAATTCGTCCTAAATACTTTTGTTGCTGCTGTTAGCTTGCGATTCAAAATTTCGAACATTATCAACATGGAACCGCAGCAGCGTCGCCACAAGAGAGTTATGTCTTAGGTTTGATATGCCAGTGCTGGAGAACACTCATGTGTGACGTCACCTCTTTATTAGGATGTGAGGCTTGCCCATACGGCGGCAGGAGCTTGACAGGTACCACAATGCTTGCAATGATTGCCCAGGAGTTTTACTGATGACGATTGCATCTGTCACGGTGCTTGGACAACTGTGAGAGATGCAAGATTAAAACTACGTTATTCTACTAGATACATACTACTTCCTACTGCAAAGGGTTTCATCGCATTTCACTCCATCCATGAGCAGGACGTGCGTTTGGGGCTGCTACTGGGTGGCTGTTGAGATTTGACTGCTTCCTCAGGGAGCCTCGTGTGGTCATTGATTTTGTTACGTGAAACGTATCGTATTCGTGGAATCATTGGAGTTTTTTTCATCAATTGTCTAGGCCTTCGATAGCGATAAACCGAGCTGAAGCTGCTCAGTTTTTACCGACTCATAGTGCTTTTTGGCAGGTCTGGGCGACTTTTTGCGGAATAATCAAGTGGCATACCGATTGCCACGGACACATCTATTTTTAAGCATAAGTAATTGGAAGCATGATATCAGGGCATATCTTTATCATTCATGCTGAAACTAGTGTTGACCCGTGAGTCAAGAGTACTTTGGCAGCAAACCCAGTTTGTCTTTCCAGAATGTGCAAACGCACGTACAAAAGTGCAACTTCAAGCGTAATATTCCGTCCATATGCTCATTGCTAATGCATGTCCACAAAGGCTGTGCGTGCTGGAACAAAGTATGGCAACGATTAAGTGATTTTGGCACGTCTTTAGCGGCTGCAGCCAATGCTGCGAACGGGGACACCGCTTTTAGGGTACCAAAAATTTACTTCACTGAGCGTTTAAGCTTTTTTCCGAAAGTGAGACATATTCGTTAATTCACTAAAATCAATGGTGTCGCCCATGTCTGGAAGGCTCTGCTACGAAATAGTGTGATGAAAGCAAATTGCATTGCGGTTCGTCTGTGTAGGTGCTAAAGCTAACAAGCCTACCCGGTTTCCCAGAAAAGCACGAACGCAGTCTCTAAGTAAGACAGGAAACTAGCTGTGCACTGGCTCAAAAAAGATGGTGAGGCTGCTGAAACACAAGAGCCATGCAGGCCTGATGAGATGAGTTCCATCCGGGCCTGAGCACAATGCAAAAACATGTTCACAGAGGCGTGTTAACATAGTAACATGCAGCTATGCGAGCCGTTTCTAAAATAACGGCTGCCTTCAGCAACGCGAGAAATACACGGTATTGTCTTGGGAAGCAATACAGGGATTGGACAAATCGCCAAAAGGCTGCTTGTTTAATGGCCGTAACCTTTTTGTCAAGCACCAATTGGAATTTCGGTAAATGCGATGCGTCGTAGATATTGTAGATACAGATCTTGCATGTCCCTCAATTTATAGTTTTGCGAGGTAAACGAACGAGCGAGGCCATTCTGCAATGGTGCTTTCCTATTCATGAAATGCTTCGCAGTCTAGTAATGTGCGCATTGAATAAGAATTTAATGAAATTGAACTGGGACACTGGTAGGATGTACGCTGCATGGAGGATCTCGGAATCTGCAAACATGTGTACAAAGTGCTGAAAAAGCCTTTTTGGTGCTGGTAAACAGAGAGTGTCCATATCACCATATTGGAATTTACAAGTAGATACGAAGCCGACATCGTTTCTGTATATTAAATTAGTCTGAAGGATCTGATTTTGGTGTTTGCCATGTGGAGGCCGTGCGCTCATGGCGACAGCTAGCAACAAACAAATTAAGCTTTTAATCGCTTGGATGCTCTTACAGGCATACGCCAAAAGTCCTAAAGCCAATAATCGTAATTTGTAAAACTTATCCACGCAATATTTGTTCTCACTGGGTATACCCAGCTAAATCTGCCAAGCTTTCGCTTGCCCGTTCTCTTTGCTTCCTTGATCATGCCTGCACGTTCTAGTTGGAAGCCAGGTGCATGAATACGTCTAGGCAGTACGTTTTGTCAACATCAAAGTATGCTAGCACTTTCCATAACGTTCGTTATACGTTGCTGATTTACGCTGACGTCTGAATGAATGCCATTGCTGGAGTCCAATGTATCGGTATGAATTATCTGCAGTTCAGTACAAGTCTTGCAAAATCTCCAAAATACACTGAAGTAGCTGATAATGCTGCCAAGTTGTTGAGCGATAATGACTGTTCTCAGTATTGTTCAGACATGATGACAGTTGCTGAACGGTACTGAGCATGCACAATTTTCGCGTGGTGCAAGCGTTGGAATGCAATGATATCACGTTGCACGAAAGCCGCTTGAGAGCAAAAGGTTTTATACCGTGATCTCTGCGCACATTTTGGGCCCACCAAAATCACGTTGTTCATAAGCAGATGGTACGTGTCAAATGCAGTGAGCTACTGACAGCAAGGCGTGCCCCCACCGCTGCTTTTCTGGAATACAGTGTATTTTTACATTAAAATGATCAATTTCATTTGGTCATTTTGCTTCTTTCTGAAAAAGCGAAAAGCATTATCACGGGGGCATTGAAGCTTGCAAGAATGTGGCGCATAGCCCAATGTAAGCCAATGCAAATCAATAGAAAGTGAGCTTGAGTAAGAGTATGGTTGCTGATTCAGTGTGCTTGATGACTGGCTTAGATCGAATTCAGCGCTAATTGGTTTGTTCGGCAACCTCGAGAGAAACGTTGAAACGTTTCAAGCTTTGATGTTGAGATAGAAATGTGTAGAATTCACATGTTGGGCACTCCAGTACATCCGAGGCTGGCGCGCTTTGGTATCATACAGGAAGTGCGTAGCATCAGCGGCCAATTTTTACCTGGTGACGCAATCGCGAAAATTCCACCACTGCGAACGTTTGTCAAATTTGCTCATGTGTTATGTGGAAAGCGGTCCTCAAGCAGAATCCTCTGGATCGTTAACGTGCCAGCATGATGTACATCATATTCCTACGATTCCCACGAAATGGATCTGATGGTTTTGGCTGGTGTTTAGTCAAGAAACCGCGCTCTTCTATTGGGTGCGTGCCAAATGTACACAGTCAACACACAATGTCGACAGAGTCTCCTGTTAATATGTCTTCATTCTGCTTCGCCTTATGTGTTTGAGCTTGTATGTACAATGGAAGAAGAAGCAGTACTTGATGGCAAAACTCTTTCCACCCATTATACATTTTTTTCTGGTAGTCGCCTCGTATCGGTCCTCAGCCGCGTTCAATGTGATGATTATAGCATCAGCATCTCATTCTGCCTTTGCTGAATGGGTCATATTGTTCCATTGCATCCCGTTAGACTTCCTAGTTAATATTTGATTCCATAACTCGCAATTTCGGCAGTTCGTAGCTCTTGAGACGTTCACAAAGATCCGTTCATTCGCTGGTGCTGTTTGCAGCACTAAAACCGAGCGCCAAGAGACTAGAAAACGTTAGGCGCTTTCTGTATTGCAATCTAACTTCTTTGTCAAGAAACCAACTGCGAATTCCAGCTCAGACGCTTGCACTGATATGCTTAGTGTGCAATATCTAATCTGTGTAATGCTTTCCTGGAATTGAAAGAGTTTGCAATGTGCTTCACGAGCGTGGTTCATATCTATAGATCGTGCGTGTGATGCATGTGGTTCGTCGAATAGCTTGGTGACCTTTTGCTGTCCAGCAAAAAGGCTTGGCCCGTGCTAAATGCCATCGTTTGGTCCTCACGGCGGTTGCTTTTCGTGATGAACAGGACGTACGTTTTCAAATTCTCAAGACGTCCCAGTGTTGTTGCAGCTAGGGCACGTAAAGTCATTCGCAAGAAATACCATATTAAGTGGAGCGGTTAATACGCGCTTCCTCTGTCAGGCTATCCATGCAGAACATCAGCAAGAAAAAGCTGCGAATAACGAGTTGCCGCCCGTCTGTGCGCACGATTTTTCTTAGGCCGTGGACAATCTTTATAAACCAGTGTGAAAAAGAAACTCTACGTATCAGTTCAATTTTGGCTACTGCAGCCTAACTGGATTTTCTTTGTTCTTTTATCAGCGCGTCTCAGGGAGTAGGCGCTATAAATTTATATTCTACTGTCCGATAGTGGCAACATGTTATTTTCAAACATCATCCCCGTTCTTAAGGAAGCACTACTATTTAACTTCCTTTACGCCTACATAATTGTTTCAGCTACTTTGCAACCGCTAGTCTGTTTCAAATGAGATAGGGCCACAAAATTGAAACGCGTCTATGTTGATTTCAGCTTGCTCCCAATCGGCTGAAAGTCAGTTCACTCACTGCCAAATCCTTGACTCAAGATTAAATCAACCTAAACCACAATTAGTGTAGCCACAGATTCTCCCTGCAGAACAGTATAAATTGCAAAGTTGGTCTGCCAAGGAAAACATCATATGAAATCAGATTGTAAGCGATCCGTTAAACAAAAAAGACTCCTCAATTCTTAACGAAACGAAAAAGCTTGTCAAAATGCGCATACGCCCTTTAGGGCAGTCATAGGTTATCTCTTGTAACGTGGGCAAAAAGAAGCGCTCCAGAAGCACGGGAAAATTTGCCATATTTCGCATAACTGACGTGAAACATCTGTTGCAGGCCTTGCACGCAATTGGGCAAGAATGCGCTGCACAACTACGTCCAAAGTAAAGGCGCTTGAAGGACGCCTGATGGACACTCATGCAGGCTTCGTCGTAACTGAAGATACATTCATAAAGGCAAGAGAAAAGGAATATCAGAAAGTGCAAGCCTTTAAGAAATGCCCTTTTACTTTGGAGCAGACAGTAGGAGATTTAACAGGCATATTTGCTTCAAAGCATCCGTCGTTGTTAAACAAGTCACATCACATTTTTGCGGGGCACTTCATATTCGCAGAGCATCTAGATTTGAAACAAGGCAGGCGAATTATACACAATAAGTTCTCTGCAAGGTCTTAGGCAGGGTGCTCTTTTGTCGAGAATTTGTGGTTTATTTTGCGCAGCTATTCTTTTATGAACTTCCATAATGTGTTTTTGTACCTTGCCAGGAAGTGTGCACCTCAACAAACGCTTGATTCGTTATGAGGAATTCTCCAAAGGAGGCATTTTTGTTATGAGTAATTGCCTCCATTCGAGCTCGTATCTGAATCTGCAAAAGATACAGTTCAAGTCCTGTGGCTGCACCGTCTTTCCTGCCATCCCTTATCTTCGCATAACGGTTATTCTCGCAGCCCATAATTCGCAGTGGTTTCTCATTGTGCCAAAATCAAGCGGCTGTCGTGCTACTCAGTTAAACGCCTATCAGTTTATGTTACAGTCCACGAGTTGCTGTAAAGCTCTTGAAAGTGCGAATACAGCGGCATGCGTTCTCTAGGCAAGCCGGCATCCG
>NW_013651703.1:8836-23240 GCF_000499385.1 Eimeria necatrix | reverse complement strand
CTGCTGCTGCTGCTGCTGCTGCTGCTGCTGCTGCTGCTGCTGCTGCTGCTGCTGCTGCTGCTGCTGCTGCTGCTGCTGCTGCTGCTTGGAGCGCAGCAGTTAGTTTAGACTAAAAGTAGAAAAGTAGCAGCAGCTAAGAACTGGGCGTTGGGCGTTTTGCTGCTGCGGGGTCGTTTTGGGCCAAAAAAGCAGCAAAAACTGCCGCTTTTTCAGCAGCAGCAGCAGCAGCTGCTGCTGCAGCAGCGCAGCAAGTGGCCCGCAACACAGTGGTCCTGTGGGGTGACCACTGGTCCACTCAGGAGGCTCCATTTACGTGCCAGTCTTGGCACTGGTCATGGGCTTCGAGGCGCACACAGCCACGGCGCTGTCGCAGGCGCTGATGTGCGGCGGAGTTGCTGGAGGAACTCTTTTGCTGCTGTTTAAAAAACATCCTTTCGCAGACAGAGCCCTCGTCGACCTCGATCTGGTCCGCTGCTGCTGCTGCTGCTGCTGCTGCTGCTGCTGCTGCTGCTGCTGCTGCTGCTGGCGTTTTCGGGGCTGCTGGGGGTGCCCGGGTTGCTGCGGGAGAGGCTGTGCTGCTGCTGCTGCTGCTGGGGGTGCTGAGGGGGCTTTTTGCTGCTGTTCAAGAAGCATCCTTTCGCAGACAGAGCCCTCGTCGACCTCGATCTGGTCCGCTGCTGCTGCTGCTGCTGCTGCTGCTGCTGATGCTGGTGCTGCTGGTGTTTTTGGGGCTTCTGGGGGTGCCCGGGTTGCTGCGGGAGAGGCTGTGCTGCTGCTGCTGCTGCTGCTGCTGCTGGGGGTGCTGAGGGGGCTTTTTGCTGCTGTTCAAGATGTATTATTCTTTTGCCGATAGAGCCCTTGTGGACCTTGACCTGGTCTGCTGCTGCTGCTGCTGCTGCTGCTGCTGCTGCTGCTTCTGCGGATTATGGGGGTGCTGCTGGTGTTTCTGCGGCTGCTGGAAGTGCTAGGGGTGCTACGGGGATTGCTGCTGCTGCTGCTGCTGCAGCAGGGGGTGCTACAGCAGCTGGAGGGGTGGTGCAGCTGCTGCTGCTGCTTGTCATGCTGCTGCTGCTCGTGCTGCTGCTGCTGGTCGCAGTGTTGCTGCTGCTGCTGCTGACGCCTCACGATGTCTAGTCTGCATTGCAGCTGCTGCTGCTGTGCTGCTGCTGCTGCTGCGAACCCTGCTGCTGCTGCTGCTGCTGCTGCTGCTGCGCGGTGCACCCAACCCCTGCCAACCCTGCTGCTGCTGCTGCTGCTGCTGCTGCTGCTGCTGCTCGCAGGTGATATTTTTGGCTCCCGCGCAGCTAGTGGGAGTTTCTTTGGGAGTTATTTTGAATTACTGTTTGCCTTCTTGGCTGCTGGTGCTGCTGCTGGTGCTGGTGCTGTCAGTGGCTGTGAAGCAAACTATAAAGCAGTACCAGCGGCTGCGCCGCGAGCGCAGCGCAGCGCAGCAGCAGCAGCAGCAGCAGCAGCAGCAGCAGGTTGCTGCTGCTGCTGCTGCGGCTGCGGCCGAGGCCGCGGACAAAAACAAACACGCAGAGCCCCTGCTGCAGCTGGCCGCAGCAGAAGGCCTCCAGGAGCTTGGCACAACCCAGCAGCATCAGCTGCAGCAGCAGCTGCAGCAGCTGCAGCAGCTGCAGCAGCTGCAGCAGCAGCGCCAGTGTGAAGCAGCAGCAGCAGCAGCAGCAAGGCATACTCCTGCTGGTGAATTGCTGCGGGGAAGTGACAGCTGCTGCACGAGAGGTAAAGCGCTCTTACTCGTTTTTGTTTCTGCTGCTGCTGCTGCTGCTGCTGCTGCTGCTGCTGCTGCTGCTGCTGCTGCATTTAGTTCCTGCTCCTCGTTGCTGCTTCTCTCATAATTGCCTGCTGCTGCTGCGCAGACAAAGGTTTGCCTCTTTTTATTTTTGTTATTTCTTTATTTCTTTTTTATTTTTATTTTTATTTATTCTTTTAAAACCAAACCCTCCAAAGTGCTGAGGCCCTTCATCATATTCTCTTTGCGCCGTGTTGTGAGCAGCAGCAGCAGCAGCAGCAGCAGCAGCAGCAGCAGCAGCAGGCAGTTGTGGGCCTGTTAACGAGGGTACCCCCGTGCCCCCCGAGGGGCCCCCCAGTGGGGCCCCCCCGGGGCCCCCCCAGGGGCCCCCCAGGGGGCCCCCAGGGGGGCCCCCTGGAGAGGCCCCCTTGGGGGCCCCCAGGGGGGCCCCCAGAAGGGCCCCTGGGTTTCTCCCTAAAGGGCCCCGAGGGGGGCCCCCGCGGGGGCCCCCAGGGGGGCCCCCAGGGGGGCCCCCAGGGGGGCCCCCAGGGGGGCCCCCAGGGGGGCCCCCAGGGGGGCCCCCGGGGGGCCCCCTGGTGCTGCGAGTGAAGGAAAGTGGGGAAAGTGAAGAAGAAAAAGAGACGCAGCTGGAGCCGGAATTTGCTGCTGCAGAAACTGCAACAGCAGCAACAGCAGCAGCAAGGCCTTTGTCTCCTTGGGGGCCCCCCGAGGGGGCGGTGGGGAGCGCTGCTGCTGCTGCTGCTGCTGCTGCTGCTGCTGCTGCTGCGGATATGAAGGAAATGAAGGAAAAGAGAATTAAATTAAAAGAAAGAAGTTTTAAAAGGAATTCCAAAAGATTTCGAGAAATGCAGAAGAGACACCAACTCATGGTCAGACACATGCATTATTTCTTTTTAATTTTTTAATTTTTATTTATTTTTTAATTTCTTTTTTACTTTTTGGAATCTTTTTTGGATCTTTTTGGATCTTTTTGAATCTTTTTTTTGGACCTTTTTGGTTTATTTGTTTCTCTTTTTTATTTTCTCTTTTTTATTTCTTTTAAATCTTTTTGGGACTTTTAAATCTCCGTTTTGTCTTTTTGCTTTCTTTAATTCCCTCGTTTTTAATTTGCATTTTCTCCTTTTTTCAGCAAAGAGAAAACTGACAAGTGAACAACAAACTTCATTTATTCATTTATTTATTATTTATTTATTATTTATTTATTTATTTATTTATTTATTTATTTATTTATTTATTTATTTATTTATTTATTTATTTATTTATTTATTTATTCCAGAAGTGGTTTATTGTCGCGGCAATTTGGTCCGCCGATTTGGCCCTCGGAGTCGTCAGGGGCGGCAAAGGCTTCCCCCTGCAGCTGGTGAGTTTATATTTCTTTTTTTAATTTAATTTATTTTGTTTTATTTTATTTTATTTATTTTTAATTCTTTTTAATTCTTTTTAATTCTTTTTTGATTCTTTTTCATTTATTTCTTTTCGGTTTCTTTTTGTTCATTTGGTTGTTCTTTTCTCCCCTTTTTTTGGCTCATTTTTAGCCTTTTTGGGCCTTTTTTGCCTTTTATTTCTTTTTTGTTTTTATTTTTTTTAATCCCTTTATATCTTTTTATTATTTTATTTATTTATTTATTTATTTATTTATTTATTTTTATTTCTTTTATTTCTTTTTATTCTTTTATTTTTTCTTCTTCTTTTCCCCTTCCTTTCCCCTTTTTGGCTCTTTTTTTGGCGAGTTTGGCCATTTTTGGCTTTTTTTTCTTTTTTGCTTTTTTTCTTTTTTTCTTTTCTCCTTTTTCTTTTTTCCTTTTTTTCTTTTTTTTTCTATATCTTTGCTCCCTCCTTTCCAATTTATTCTCATCTTTTTTCCCCTTTTTTTGGTTTTTTTTTGCCTTTTCGAGCTTGCTGCTGCTTGCTGCAGCAGCAAAGGGTATGCATGCTGTCGGTGTGCTGCTGCTGCTGCTGCTGCTGCTGCTGCTGCTGCTGCTGCTGCTGCTGCTTCAGGTTCCTTACTGCGGCAGCAGCTACTGGGTTCTGTTTTTCCTGTCTTCGCTGTTGCTGCTGCTGTGCTCGCTGGTCCAAGGCCTGAATCTCTACCGCCTGCAGCGCAGCAGAGACGCAGCAGCAGCAGCAGCAGCAGCAGCAGCAGCAGCAGCAGCAGCAGCAGCACCGGGGGACTTGCACTATGACAAGAAGACCGTTCTCTGTTTCTTTTTGCAGACAATTCTCGCGGGGCTTATTTGTAGGAAAACAAAATAATCCATTTAATGAAATAAATTAATTAATTAAATTTAAATTAATTAAAATGAATTTAAACAATTAAATTCATTATTTGTCTCTCCAATTTTCTTATCTGCTCATTTCATTTTCCTCTTTTAATACAAAATACGCAACGCTGGCTCCTACATTTGCTGCTTCTGCTGCTGCTGCTGCTGCTGCTGCTGCTGCTGCTGCTGCTCCGTGTTTGCTGTTGTGGTTTGTGCTGCTGCTGCATCTGTGCTGCTGCAGCTGCTATTTCTGCTTTGCCTGCATCCTAGTGCATCGCTGTTGCCTATCTGCTGCTACTGCTGCTGCTTCCGTGCTGCTTCTGCTGCTGCTGCTGCTGCTGCGACTCCTGCTGCATTTCTGCTGCTGCTGCGACCTCTGCGACTGCTGCTGCACTCGTGCTGTTGCTGCTGCTGCGTCTCCGCCTCCAGTGCTGCTGCTCTCGCTGCCGCTGCATTTGCGCTGCTGCTGCTGCTGCTCCCGCTGCTGCTGCATTTGCGCTGCTGCTGCTGCTGCTGCTGCTGCTGCTGCAGCTGGGACTGTGGGCATCGGCAGCTCTTTGGTCCTGGGGCCTTTGATGCTGACACGGGAAATGCTGCCGAGTGTATGTACAGCAGTTAACACGCTGCTGGTTTTGTGCAGCAGCAGCTCCGCAGCTTTCAGGTGTATCCTCACCTCTGCTGCTCCTTGGGATGCTGCTGCTGCTCTTTTCGCGCTTTGCTTCGCATGCGGCCTTCTCGGAAAGTCCCTTGTCGATAAAGTTGTCAGTTCCTGCTGCTGCTGCTGCTGCTGCTGCTGCTGCTTGTGCTGCTGATGCTGCTGCTGCTTGTGCTGCTGCTGCTGCTGCTGCTTGTGCTGCTGCTGCTGCTGCTGCTTGTGCTGCTGCTGCTGCTGGCTAGGAAAGTGTCTTTTCGATAGATGGGTCGGAGTTGCCTTTTTGCTGCTGCGGTGGCTGGTGCTGCTGTTTTTCTGCCGCTGTTGCTGCTGCTGCTGCTAGTGCTGCTGCTTCTGTTGCTGATAGCTTTCTGCTGCTGCTAGAGCTGCTGCTGTTGCTGCTGCTGCTGGGCCTGCTGTTGCTGCTGCGAAAGCTACTACCTTTGCTGCTGCTGATGTTGTTGATATTCCTGCGGGTGCGGCAATTAAAGCTGCTGCTGCTGCTGCTGCTGCTGCTGCTGCTGCTGCTGGTTGAGCGGGTTGCTGCGTGCATGCGGTGTTTGGGGTGTACGTACAGGTCAGCAAGTACAAAGCTGACAATTTAGTGGTGTTGTTTCTAATTATAATTATTTTCGGTTCCATGGGCTGTATGGTTGGTAAGCCTCATGCAGCAGCAGCAGCAGCAGCAGAAGCAGCAGCAGCAGCAGCAGCAGCAGAAGCAGCAGCAGCAGCAGCAGCAGAAGCAGCAGCAGCAGCAGCAGCAGTAGTTTGCACTTCATTTTGACTTCTGTTTGGTGGAAGTTTGACCCTTTTCCTTGCATCGTATTTTCTTTTTAGTTTCATTTTGTTTCTTTTTTGATTCATTTTTGTTTTATTTAGTTTTTTATTTTTTCTTTTTTCTCATTTTGCTTCTGCTGCAGCTGCTGGCATCATCGGCATTATTCGCAACGAAGGGCAGCACTTTAGGGGCCCCTGCAGCTAGCGCCGATTTGCTGCAGCAGAGGCCCAGGCTGGAGCAGCAGCAGCAGCAGCAGCAGCAGCAGCAGCAGCAGCAGCAGTAGCAGCAGCAGCAGCAGCGCTGGCTGCAGCAGCAGTCACGGCAGGGGCAGTAGCAGTGGCATTATCTGTGGCAGCGGCATTGGCAGAAGTAGCAGCAGCAGCATTAGTAGCTGGAGCAGCGGCAGCAGCAGCAGCAGCAGCAGCAACAGCCGCTGCTGCTGCTGCTGCTGCCGCTCCTGCTGCCGCTGCTGCTGCTCTTGCGCCAGCCTTAGCCGAGTTTGTGCGCACGGAAGAGTCTGAGGGTTTCAAAACCCTCAAAAGATAAACCCTAAACCCTAAAAGGGAACCACAGCGTCAAAAGCTGGACAGCAGCAGCAGCAGCAGCAGCAGCAGCAGCAGCAGCAGCAGGTGGGTGAGGGGCAGGTGCAGAGGTTGCTGCTTCTCTTACAACGTTGCTTTTTGAGTTTTATATCCATAAGGAAAGGAGCAGCAGCAGCAGCTAGCTGGCTCATCTTAACAGTAAACCAAGTTCTTAAACCCTAAACCCTAAACCCTAAACCCTAGGCCTCAGCTGCCTCGGGGGGCTGCGTAGTGGCAGCCTAGGGCAAACTGCAGCAGCAGTCAGCAGCAGCAGCAGCAGCAGCAGCAGCAGCAGCAGCAGCAGCAGCAGCAGCAGCAGCAGCAGCAGCAGCGCAGCGAAGTAAGCAGCAGCAGACAGGCACAGCAGCAAAACCAAGAGAAACAAAAGAAGACAGAGACCCACAAACTGCTGCAGCAAACATTCAAAAGAAATGCATTTAATCTAATTAGAAGCTTCAGGGGCCCCCAGGGGCCCCCAGGGGCCCCCGGGGGCCCTCAAGGCCTAGCTAGGGGCCCCCACAGGGTCTAGCTGGGGCCCCCAGAGGGTCTAACTGGGGGCCCCCCCAGGGTCTAGCTAGGGGCCCCCACAGGGTCTAGCTAGGGTCCCCCACAGGGTCTAGCTAGGGGCCCCCAGGAAATCTAGCTAGGGGCCCCCACAGGGTCTAGCTGGGGGCCCCCAGGAAATCTAGCTAGGGGCCCCCAGGGGGCCTAGGGTACGCTACAAGTGAGATCCAGGGGGCCCCCAGTGGCTAGTGTGGGGCCCCCGGTAGATCTACAGGACCCTCTTGGGGCCCCGGGGGCCCCTAGAGGCCCCTCTTAGGGGCCTGGGGGGCCCTAAAGGACCCTTTTGGGGATCTGGGGGCCCCTAGAGGACCCTCTTGGGGGCCTAGGGACCCCCTGAAGGCGCAGCTGGGGGCCCCCTGAGGGCCCAGGGGCCCCTTAGGGGTTTGGATGGCCCCGAGAGTCGAGGGGCCCCAGAGGGTTAGGGGCCCACCGGGGGCCCCACTGGGGGCCCCTCTTGAAGGCCCCCCGGGGGGCCCCATTTGGGGGCCCCACGGGGGGCCCCAGTAGGGGCCCCAGTGCCCCAGAGGGTCACTTGTCTGCGACCGAGCCTTTCTGCGCCCTTGCATAAATGCAGATGTTTACTTTAATATGAATTAAGTTGTGAATTAAGTAGCTTGTAGTTGGAAAGAAAAGATGTAGATGCATAAACGATTTTATTTCATTATTAGATTCGAAAAAAGGAAAAAAAGAGGTCCAAATAACCTTTCAAATGACCTAATTTGAGGGGCCCCGCACTCGCATGCAAATCTGCATGCAGCGAGAACTGCGAAAAGTGGAAAAGTTTGTTTAAAAGAACTACAAATAAAATAAAATGGTTTAATTTTACAAAAGTTTTTCATTTTTGGCTTTTTATGCCGCAAAAAGTATTTCTTTTGGCGCTATTTTGCACTTTTCGCGCAACCAGAAATGCATGCGTGAGGTGTACGTACACCGCAGTGAGGTGTACGTACACCGCGCGGTGTACGTACACCCCAATTAGCATTTAATTTTCTTTCAAGTTTTTAAAATATATTTTCATCTTTATGCATTTATTAAATGATTTATTTTTAATTATTTATTATAACTTTATCCTTTTAGTAAATGCGTGAGAAATAAAACATTAAAATACTATTAAAACATGTTTAATAAATAAATAATTTTCCAGATATACTTATTGCATTTTTAGTAAATTAAATAAAAATTTATTTTAAATATAATACAATTATTATATATGTGGTTAATAGATAATAGATAAATAAATATTACTAAAATATAATATTAAATATGTTTTAAATATATTATTAAGAAGTATAAATAATAAATAGATAATGAATTTTCTGCAAGCATATATTTAAATATATTTTATCATCAAATACAAACATTATAATAAATGAATAATAAAATTATTAAAAATAAAATTTTTCAAATAAACATTTAATAAATATTAAAAACAGAAAAAGGAAATTTGTGAATTTCCAAAAAGACAAAAAAGACAAATGCAAATTAAACAATCAAATGAATTGAATTGTTTAATTTAATTAAATTAAATTAATTTAATTAAATTTAATTAATTTTAATTAATTAATTTCATTTATTTATTTATTTATTTAATCTGAGGGGCCCCCGTGGCCCTGGCACAGCTGGCAAAAGCTCCATTTAAAAAAATTTGATTTAAATAAAAATAAAGATTAATTATTTTAATTTCTTTTTAATTTGTTTTTTATTTTTATTTTAATTAAATGCTTATCAACGCATGCATGCATTATTTTGTATTTGTATTTAAAGTAGGCTTTGTTTTATAGGGGCAGCTCCTACCCCTTACCTTCTAAGCCCTCTAAACCCTAAACCCTAAACCCTAAACCCTAAACCCTAAACCCTAAACCCCAAGGAGCCTTCCACGCTAAACCCTTGGGCCTAAGCCCTAAGCCCTAAACCCTAAACCCTAAACCCTAGAAGTCTGGCACACACGCCTCATGTCTTGTGTGTGCACAACAACTTTTTGTTTTTATTTTGCATTTGCGGTCTAAGGGAACGTTGCTGCTGCTGCTGCTGCTGCTGTTGCTGCTGTTGCTGCTGCTGCTTCGATGCTGCTGCCTCGATTCCTGTACAGCTGCAGATGCCGTGTCTGCTGCTGCTGCTGCTGCTGCTGCTGCCGGCTTTACTAAGGCCTGGCAGATCATTAATTGTTTAAAACATTCCTATTTAAAGCAGCAGCAGGAGAAGAAGCAGAGCTCGCAGCAGCAGCAGCAGCAGCAGCCCTCGCAGCAGCAGCCGCAGCAGCAGCAGCAGCAGCAGCAGTGGACCAGGCCCCATTTCTCGCTGCAGGCGTCTTTTTCTTTCGTTTTAAGTTTAATTAAAAATAAAAATGAATTAATTTTAAAATAATAACAGAGACGAAGCAAATTGGAGTGTATATACACGAAAAGACAAAAAGCTGCACAGGACCATTGGGCGGCACCGCTCGCGGTGTCTCGCGAGCTGGGGCTGCTGCTGCTGCTGCTGCTGCTGCTGTTGCTGCTGCTTTTGCTGCTGCTCCCCTTAAAAGCCGTTTAAATTGTTCGCCAGGCTGCAGTTAATTGGTTTTTATTCTTTTTAGAAGCTGCAATTAGTTCTTTTTGTTCTCTTTGGCCATTTAACGCCCTTTTGGAGTTTCGCTGAAGGCTCTTTTCGGGTTTTTTGGAAACTGGAGAGAATCGAAACTCGCGGGGACTCCCAGGTGTACGTACACCTCAGCGGCAGCAGCAATGAAGCGCAGCAGCGGGATCCGGGGGGCAAGGGCTGCCAGTTTGCTGCTGTGCTGCTGCTGCTGCTGCTGCTTCTGGGGGGCCCCCCAGCTGGCGGGGGGGGCCCCCCTGGGCTTCTACCCGTACCCTGAGGGCCCCTCGACGGGGCCCCTGGGGGGCCTGGGGGCCCTGGGCCCGTTTGAGTCTTTGCGAGCAGCAGCAAGCGAGTCTGCTGCTGCTGAGAGCGAGTTCTACTACCCGGAAGCAGCAGCAGCAGCAGCAGCAGCAGCAGCAGCAGAGGTGGAGGGCGGGCGCAGCAGCGCAGCAGCAGCGGCCGCAGACAGCAGCAGCAGCAAGGAGGCCGTGGAGCAGCTGGTGAAGACAGTGCCGCTGCGGGGGCTGAAGACTTTGCTGCTGGGCGTGGGGCTGGGTTTGCTGCTGCTGCTGGTCAGCAGCAGCAGCAGCAAAGACCCGCGGACTGGCGAGCAGCTGCTGCTGCAGGAAAAGCTGGCCCAACTCAACAGAGTGGCCAACGGGGCCCTTCCCCCGCTGCTGCGGCTCAACTGGGCAGCAGCAATCTCTCTCTTGTCAGTCTTTTTTGCTGCAGCAGGGGCCCTCGAGTTGCTGCTGACAGGGTACAGGAAGCAGCTGGTGCGGCGGCGGGGGGCCCCCCTGGGGCCCCTCCCGCTGCGGGGCTTTTTGCTGCTGGGTTTGGCGCTGCTGGTGGCCCTCAGGGGCCCCTCTGCTGCAGCAGCAGCAGCAGACTCGCTGCAGCAGCAAAACAGGGCCGCCAACACTGCTGCGCTCGTTGCTCTTGCTGCTGCTGCTGTTGGCCTGCTGCAGTTCCTCTCCAGCCTGCAGCAGCAACGCGCAGCAGCAGCAGCCCACCCAGCTGCTGCTGCAGCAGCGGCCAGAGCAGCCGCAGCAGCAACTCTAGCAGCAGCAGCGCCTGCAGCACCAGCAGCAGCAGCAGCAGCAGCAGCAGCAGACCTGCCCCGCGCCCCGGACTTCCCGCCAAGGCCGCCCAAGTACTTCTAGCTGCTGCCGCTGCGGCTCTTAGTAGCAAAAGGCACTTCAAATTCATTTAAAAATCAAAACTTTCAAAAATCAAAACTTCAAAAATCAAAACTTCAAAAATTAAAACTTCAAAAACTCTTTTAGTTTGTTCAGCGCTCACTAACCAACTTGTGGCCTTTCATAGGTGCAAACAGACTTAAAGGAGGCCCCAGGGATGCAGATGGAGGGGGGCCCCCTAGGGGCCCCTTGGGGGCCCTTGGGGGCCCCTTGGGGGCCCTTGGGGGCCCCTTGGGGGCCCCTTGGAGGGCCCAGGGGCCCCACTAGAAACGTGCCGCGGGCTTTTGGGGGCCCCCAAGGGCCCGGAAGGGTTTGAGAGATTCTTTTGGGGGGTTGGGGGCCCCTTGGGGGCCCCAGAACCCTTCCAGGGGGCCCCTGTGGGACTTTAAAAAGGGTACCCTAAGGGGGGGCCCCAAGGGAGTTTAAAAAAGGCCTAAAAGGGGCCCCTGGGGCCCCCGAGGCCCCCAATGGGTCCCTAGAGGGGCCCCTGGGGGCCCCCCTGGAGACTTAGGGTCACCTGGGGCCCCCCTCTGGGGGGCCCGGGCCCCCAAGGGCCTCTAAAAGGGGCCCCCATGGGGCCCTCAAGGGCCCCCAAAGGGGGCCCCCATGGGGGCCCCCTGGGGGCCCCACAGGGGGCCTTTTGGGTTTTTCTAGGGCACAGTTTTGGGGGTTTGCGCCTTTCAAATAAATAGAAAGTTTTATTCTTCAGTGGTGAAATTCGTGTGTATGTACACTTGAACCCAGTGGCCGAAATCTCCAGTTTTCTCTTTTTTGTGCTTTTTCGCCCAACTTTGGATTTTTTTTATTTTCTTTTTCCCCCTTTTTGCTTTAATTGCGAAGTTCTGTTTATTTAGATCATAAAAGTCCGGAAGTTCGCTTTAAATTCCATCAATTTCCTTCCAAATTCATCAATTCATCTTTTAGTTTCCGGCCCAGTGAGCGCAGTCATTTGCCCTAGTCTAGCCTTTTCGAGAAGTACTTTCTTTAGTTTAATTTAAAACTTTTAGAACATTTTCATTTAATGAAATATTTCCTCTTTTACATTTTTAGGTTTTGTTTTCTTCTTTTCGGGGTGTACGTACACTCCAACTTCCCTGCCTTGCAATTGGGGTGTACGTACACCCCAACTTGACGCGTCTTTTGCTCTATTTGAGGTGTACGTACACTCCAATTCGTACTTTCATGTGCAGCAAGTGGACCATTTGCTCCATTTGGGGTGTACGTACACTCCAACTTATATATTTATGTGCAGCAATTGCGTTGTTTGGGGTGTACGTACACTCCAATTTATATATTTATGGCAAGTAAGTGGACCATTTGTTCCATTTGAGGTGTATGTACACTCAAATTAATGCATTTATGTGCTGCAGCAGTTGCACTATTTGGGGTGTACGTACACTCCAATTTATACATATATGCGCAGCAATTGCATTATTTGAGGTGTACGTACACTCCAGTTTCTGGCTTGCAGGCTGAGGCAGGCGAAAAGGATTTCTTTTGATTTAAAACTTTAAAAACTTTTTATAAATTTATTTTATTTTGATTTAAAACTTTAGACAACTTTATATAAATTTATTTCTTTTTTTGAAGTTTTAAAATCAAAGCGACTTCAAATTCCCTTTCCGCCGTTCGCAGCACTTCCCGTCTTGGGCGCTCCTGCTCTCTGCTGCTGCTGCTGCTGCTGCTGCTGCTGCTGCTATTTGTGCAGCAGCTGCTGCTGCTATTTGTGCTGCTGCTGCTGCTGCTGTCATTCGTGCTGCTGCTGATATGCTGCAGCACTTAAGCTGAACATAATTAATTCTGCTGCTACTCAAAACTATTTGAACTTATTTTTTAAATTAATTACTTTTTAATCTATTTATTTAATAAGACAGTTCAAAATAAATATCTAAAACAAGAATGGCATTTTTATTTATTTTTTGTTCCAAAGACCTGCAGCTCCTCGCTGCGGTGTACGTACACCGCAGCAGCCTTGTGCTCTGACAAAGAAAAGCCTTCCTGCTGCTGCTGCTGCTGCAGTTGCTGCTGCTGCTGCAACAGCTACAGCTGCTGCTGCAGCAAACAGCAGATGCTGCCGCTGCTACTACAGCTACAGCTGCTGCCGCTGCTGCCACAGCTGCTGCTGCTGCTGTAGCTGCTGCTGCTGCGGTCCAGGTGCTGCTGCTGCTGCTGCTGCTGCTGCTGCTGCTGCTGTGAACAGAGTATTTCGTTCCCTCCGCTGCTACTCACGCCTACGAATGGCAATTTAAGAATTAATTAAATATTAAAGTAATTAATTTAATTAATTAATTTAATTAATTTAATTAATTGATTTAATTAATTTAATTAAATTAATTATATTTTTGTTGGCTGGTAATTGTTGGCCCGCAGCCGCTCCAAAGTCTCTTTAGCCTCAAGGGCATCTCTCCGCTGCTGCGCCTTTGTGGGGTTGTAGTACAGCACCACCAGGTACCTGCAGCAGCAGCAGCAGCAGCAGCAGCAGCAGCAGATGTAGCAGCAGCAGCAGCAGCAGGTGTAGCAGCAGCAGCAGCAGGTGTAGCAGCAGCAGATGCAGCAGCAGCTGGTGTCGCAGCAAGGTAGCAGCAGCAGATGCGGCAAGAGCAGCAGCACTAGTAGTAGCGCAGCAGCAGCGGCAGCAGCAGCAAGTAGCGAAGCGGCAGCAGCAGCAGCAGCAAGACAGCAGCAAGGAGGCGACAAAGAGCAGCACTTGGGCAGCAGCAAGCCAGCAAAATTGTCAGCAGCAGCAGCCAAAAGAGGCAAAAAGGAAGAAGAAAAGAAAGAAAAAAAGGAAAAAAACAAACAGCAGCAGCAGCAGCAGCAGAAGCAAACAGCAGCAGCAGCAGCAGCAGCAGCAGCAGCAGCAGCAATTACCTTCCTGCAACATTAAATCCAGACAGCTGATCTACAGCAGCTTTTGCGTCATAGATGTCATCATACACCACAAAAGCTGTTCCCCTCGTGGCTGGCGAAGTTCCCCTGCAGCAGCAGCAGCAGCAGCAGCAGCAGCAGCAGCAGCAAATGCAAAGGGGCGCAGGAGCAGCTGCAGCGCGGCGAGAAGAGCAGCAAGAGCAGCAGCAGCAAGCAATGCAGCAGCACATGCAACGAGGATACCAGCAGCAGCAGCAAACCACCATCAATGCCACCATTTACAACATCAGCAGCATTATCAGCAGCAGCAGCAAAGCCCAATAACAATCATCAGCATCTTCCGTAGCAGCAGCAGCAGCATTAGCAGCAGCAGCATTAGCATTAGCAGCATTAGCATTAGCATTAGCAGCAGCAGCAGCAGCATTAGCAGCAGCAGCAGCATAAGCAGCAGCAGCAGCAGCAGCAGCAGCAGCAGCAGCAGCAGCAGCAGCAGCAGCAGCAGCAGCAGCAGCACCTGCGGATTTGCCGAATAGACCCGTATTTGCCAAAAACGTCGTACAGCTCTTCGCCGTTAATTTTGAACGGCAAATTTCGCACGTAAAGAATGCGGGAGACTTCGGGGGCGAGCCGCTGGGGGCGGCCGCGGCCGGCGAGCAGCGGCGCTGCCTGCATTGCGGGGTCTGCTGCTGCTGCTGCTGCTGCTGCTGCTGCTGCTGCTGCTGCTGCTCCGCAGCGCTCGCGGGGAACTCGAGAAAGGCTGCAGCCCGCGAAAAAAGCAGAAAATTCCGCCCCGAAACGCCCCAGAACCACCGAGAGCTGCAGCAGCAGCAGCAGCAGCAGCAGCAGCGGAGGTGGCAGCAGCGAGGCAGCAGCAGCAGCTCACGCTGCGGGGAACTGCAGCAAAGATCTAAACGGATAACTGAAGAATTTATTCGAAGTCAAATCTCTGCTGCAGAGGTAGAGGGACGCCTGCTGCTCCTGCTGCTGCTGCTGCTGCTGCTGCTGCTGCTGCTGCAGATCCAGTGGGCGCTGCTGCTGTTGCTGCGAAGCTCGCGGACAGCTATGCTGCTGTTGCTGCTGTTGCTGCTGCTGCTGTTGCTGTTTCTCGTGCTGCAGTTGTCGATTGCAGATGCTCTAATCTGAAAGGTCT
>NW_013651703.1:0-6236 GCF_000499385.1 Eimeria necatrix | reverse complement strand
TCGACCCGCTCCCAAGTCCGCAAAAGCTCAAGACCAAACCCTAGTCCCTAAACCCTAAACCCTAAACCCTTCAAACCCTTGGACTTCCAAATGTCTGCAGACCCGCAAACCCTAAACCCTAAACCCTAAAACAGCGGTTTAGGACGTGCCCCGGACCCTTTTCCAAATCCGCAAAAGCTCAAGACCAAACCCTAAACCCTAAACCCTAAACCCGAAACACCCATGCGCAAACCCCAAACTCTGAACTCTTCTCCGCAGACACTCAGGCTCAAAGCCTAAACCCTAAACCCTAAACCCTAAACCCTAAACCCTAAACCCTAAACCCTAACTCACTTGCCCATCCTTGTTTTCCATACTTCAAATGGCATCCCCAGAGTCGCGGCCTCGACGCACTGGAGGACTGCCCCTGCAGTGCAGCAGGACATAAACCCTAAACCCTAAACCCTAAACTCTAAACCCTAAACCCTAAACCCTTAACCCTTAAAGGTATGTGGCAAGGGTTTAGGGTTTACGGGTCAACTCACCTTTTGCCAAGTCGGCGGGGCCTCCAGTCTTCTGCTGCCCCATCGTTGCTGCTGCCTGCTAGGGTTTAGGGTTTAGGGTTTAGGGTTTAGGGTTTAGGGTTTGTGTGTGGAAGCCTTTGCTGCTCTGTGCCTCTGGGGGGCCCCTGCTGCTCCCCTGGCTGTATGATAACTTGAAGAGCTTCACCCACACTAAACCCTAAACCCTAAACCCTAAACCCTAATTCCTGGGAAACTTCAATTGGCCGGATAGTTCTTCTGTCGCCGCGCTGCTGCTGCTGCTGCTGCTCCCGTGCTGCTGCTGTTGCTGCTGCTGCTGCGCTCGCTGCCGCGCTTGCTGCTGCTGCTGCTGCTGCTGCAGCTCTGCTGCTGCCACTTACTTGTGCTGCAGAGTATGCAGTTGTTGCTGTTGCTGCTGCTGCTGCTGCTGCTGCTTGTGGGGTTACATGCCCTTCGTGTTGCTGCAGGCACTGACCAAGAAGCAGCAGCAACAACCGCTGCTGCTGCTGCTGCTGCTGCTGCAGTTGTTGCTGCTGCTGCTGCTGCTGCCGAGACTAGCAGCAAACGTTCTTCCTCCAGTGTGTCTATTGTCTTCTCTTGTTCAGACGCAAGTAGAAACCCTAAACCCTAAACCCTAAACCCTAAACCCTAAACCCTAAACCCCACGACACGCCCGCGAGTTGCCCAGCCGCTGAGGGCTTCGGTGCCGTGCGAGACGCAGCAAGGGCCCACCCTAAACCCTAAACCCTAAACCCTAAACCCTAAACCCTAAACCCTTTTTCCCTGTTGCAACAAAATAAATAAAATGAGAAGGAAGGTCCTAAAAAGACACCCACAGGAGCCTCGCTCCGAGCCCAAACCCTAAACCCTAGAGCCCAAACCCTAAACCCTAAACCCTGCCGAGCCACGGCGGATGCACGCATGGCCTCAGGCGGGCAACTAGGGTTTAGGGTTTAGGGTTTAGGGTTTGCGTTTACGTTATAATTACTCATTTGTTATCTATTTTTCACCTCCCTATCCCCGAGTCTTGCCTCTATCGCTGCTGCTGCTGCTGCTGCTGCTGCTGCTGGTCCCCCCGCGGCCGACAGCTGCAGCAACTGCAGCAGCAGCAGCAGCAGCAGCAGCTGCAGCACAAAGACAACCTTTTGTACCCTTTGGGGTGGGGCCCCCTGGGGCCCCATGGAATCCGCAGCGGTGCCTTTGGCTGCAGCAGCAGCAGCAGCAGCAGCAGCAGCAGATGCAGCAGCAGCAACAGCTGCAGCAGCAACGACAGATGCAGCAACAGCTGCAGCAACAGCAACAGATGCAGCAACTGCATCAGCAGCAACAGCTAGCCCTGCTGCTGCGCCGCGGGAAGCCGCTCCAGGCGCAGCAGCAGCAGCAGCGACAGCAGCAGGAGAAGAAGCTGCTGCAGCAGACGCAGCAGCAGAAGCTGCAGCAGCAGAAGCTGCAGCAGCAGCAGCAGAAGCTGCAGCAGCAGCAGCAGGTGTTGCTCCATTTGTGCTGGTAAAGGATTTGCTGCCGCAAAGTGGCTGCTGCTGCTGCTTAGTGCGCGTGCTGCAGTATCTCTCTCACAGTCTTCTCAAGTTGCCCTCAGGTAAACCCTAAACCCTAAACCCTAAACCCTAAACCCTAAACCCTAAACCCTAAAAGCTTGCTGGGGTTCCCGGAGCAGCAGCTTTCAGAAAAGCCCCAGGCTGTGGGGCAGCAAGTGCCGGGCGTTGAATGCGACTGGCCAGAAAGACCTCGGCTTAGGGTTTAGGGTTTAGGGTTTAGGGTTTAGGGTTTAGGGTTTAGGGTTTGTGCTGCGCAGGGTCGCTCGTGCAAACCACTGAAGCAGTTGTGGCTGACGAGACAGGAGCGGTTTTGCTGCTGCTGGAGACGGAGGCGCAGCGCCGCCTTTGCCAAGTAAACCCTAAACCCTAAACCCTAAACCCTAAACCCTCGAAGGCCTAAACGCCAAACCCTCAAGGCCCCAAACCCTAAACCCTAAACCCTAACTGCCGAAGGCGGCAGTCGGAAGCCTTGAGGTGTTTTCACAAAAGGCTCGGGTGCTGCTCTTCAGGGCCCCGGCTGAGGCCTAGGGTTTAGGGTTTAGGGTTTAGGGTTTAGGGTTTAGGGTTTGGATGTGTTTCAGCCCGGGACAGAAGTGCTGCTGCTCAACGTGACGGTCTGCTGCGTCGGGGGTTTTGTTTGTTTGCTGCTGCGGGGAGGAGAGGCAGCAGCAGTAGTCCGCAGACCCGCTGCTGCTGCTGCTGCTGCTGCTGCTGCTGCTGCTGCTGCTGCTGCTGCTGGGCCTGTGCAGCAGCAGCAGCTGCCTCCGCTGCTGCAGCTAAGGCAAATGCAGCCGCTGCCAACTCCGATTCAGCGCATCCGCAACCGCTAGGTCTGCTGCTGTTGCTGCTGCTGCTGCTGTTGCTGCTGCTGACAGCAGCAACGCCTGCAGGCCGCAGCAGCAGCAGCAGCAGCAGCAGCAGCAGCAGGGATGTTGCTTTTTTTTTGTCCCCTTCGCATTTAACTCTGCAAGGCAAATTCATTAAAGCCGCGGCAGTCACAATAGAAACAGTGCAGCGGGAGCTGCTGCTGCTGTTGCTGCTGCTGCTGTTGCTGCTGCTGCTGTTGCTGCTGCTGCTGCAACGATGGCATTCGCTGGTCAGCGACACAGGCATGGCCAGAACGTGCTGCTGCTGCTGCTGCGGCGGCTGCTGCTGCTGCTGCTGCGGAGACGGTCTTCGTTGCTGCTGCTGCCAGTTCCTGGGCTGCCTTGACGGCTGCTGCAGCAGCAGCAGCAGCAGCAGCAGCAGCAGCAGCAGCAGCAGCAGCAGCTAGAAGGGGGGCAGCCTGCCCTGAAAGATTGTGGGGTAGTCGGGGTAAATGGACTCAAACTCTGGAGGGTTTGCTTCCTCGCTGTACAGCAGCGCCTTGTACAGAGACACTATTCCATTCACTTCGCAAGCTCCTGCAGCAGCAGCAGCAGCAGCAGCAGCAGCAGCAGCAGCAGCAGCAGCAGCAGCAGCAAAGGAGAGAGCGAGCCAAATTAGCTGGCTGCACGTGCGGCTTCTTGCTTTGCCACGGACTCCCGGTGGCGCTCCATCTGGGCGGCTAGCTAGCTAGCTAGCTAGCCAGCTAGCTAGCAATCTAGCTTCACAGCTAGCTAGCTAGCTAGCTAGCTAGCTAGCTGGCTAGCTGTGAAGCAAGATGGCTGGCTGCGTGGATAGCTAACTAATTAGCTCCATGGCTAGCTGGCTAGCTAGCTAGCTAGCTAGCTAAGTGCCTACGTTGCTGCACGGCTAGCCAGCCAGCCAGCAGTCTGTCTAGCTAGCTAGGTAGCTAGCTACCTATTACAGCTAGCTAGCTGGCTAGCTGTCCAGCTGGCTAGCTAGCTGGCTAGCTGGCTGGCTCGCTAGCTAGTTGGCCAGCTAGCTAGCTGGCTGTCTAGCTAGCTGCCCAGCGAACTGGCTGGCTGGCTAGCTATCTAGCTGTCTATCTGGCCGCATAGCTAGCTGCGAGCTAGCTAGCTGGGCAGGTGGCTAGCTGACTAGCTGGCTAGCTAGCTATCTGGCTGTCTAGCTAGCTAGCTAGTTAGCTGTCTAGCTAGCTAGCTGTCTAGCTAGCTAGCTAGCTGTCTAGCTGTCTAGCTAGCTAGCTAGCTAGCTAGCTAGCCGTCTAGCTAGCTAGCTAGACAGCTAGACAGCTGGCTGTCCATCTAGCTGCCAGCTAGCTGCCAGCTAGCTAGCTGCCAGCTAGCTAGCTAGCTAGCTAGCTAGCTAGCTAGCTGACCTGCGAGCCGGAAGGACTGGGTGGTGGAGTAGAGCAAAGTCTTCTTGACCTTAACAGCAGGAGCTTCTGCTGCTCGCAGCTGCTGCTGCAGCTGCAGCGGCAGCTGCAGCTGCTGCAGCGGCAGCTGCAGCGCAGCAAAGCCAAACCCCGGCAGCTCTCGAGCTTCTGCCTTTCCCCCCAAGGGTTCTCCCCTTTCTAGGCCCCCAGCTAAACCCTTTTCGGGGGGCCCCCCCCTGGGGGGCCCCCCCGGGGGGCCCCCCGGGGGGCCCCATGAAGGACTCCTGCTGCTGCTGCTGCTGCTGCTGCTGCTGCTGCTGCTGCTGCTGCTTTCGGCGCTTGGCGCTGTGTCTGAGTCTGCGCCTGGGGGCCGCTGCTGCTGCTGCTGCTGCTGCTGCTGCTGCTGCTGCTGCTGCTGCTGCTGTGTCCTTGCGGGGGGTGTCCCTCAAGTTGTAGCTGTAGGCCGAGGGGCCCCTGAAGGACTGGGGGGAGTGCAGCATGGAAAGAGACATGTCTCCAAGAGTCTCCTCGTCTCCCCTCAAAGAAGCCACGATCTGCATGCAGCCCCACACGCAGCAGCAGCTCCAGCAGCAGCAGCAGCAGCAGCAGCAGCAGCAGCAGCAGCAGCAGCAGCAGCGGCGGCGAAGGCGGCGGCAGCGGAGCAGCAGCAGCAGCAGCGCTAGGGGCAGCCTTCAAGCAAGGTGCTGCCGCGCGGGGACAGAGACACACGGAGACACGCAACCGCAGACACCAGCAGCAGCAGCAGCAGCAGCAGCAGCAGCAGCAGCAGCAGCAACAGCAGCAGCAGCAGCAGCGAAGCGCACCTTCCCCCGCTGCAGCAATTCACCCCAAATAGCAACAGCAGCGCCACCGGCAATGGCAGCAGCATAGGAAGTTCCGTCCACAAAGACGTAACCTAACAGCAGCAGCAGCAGCAGCAACAGCAGCAGCAGCAGCAGCAGCAGCAGATCATGAGACTGGCAGTTCTGTAGCTCTTTCCAGCAACAGCAAAGAGAGCAGCACCCGCAGCAGCAGCAGCAGCAGCAGCAGCGCCAAATAACATCAGGAAGGCGCAAGCAGGCTAACAGCAAAAGGAGCAGAGACAGCAGCAGCAGCAGCAACAGCAGCAGCAACAGCAGCAGCAGCAGCAACAGCAGCAACAGCAGCAGCACATTTCCCCACAGTTGTTGCAGGTGTTGCTGGCAGGCTCTCCCTGAACGACTGTGGCAGTGTACAGACGGTGGCCTGCAGCAGCAGCAGCAGCAGCAGCAGCAGCAGCAGCAGCAAGACGTGTGGGGGCAGCGTCAACTGCAGCTAGAGAAGCAACAAAACCAGCAGCAGCAGCAGCAGCAGTATGTATGAGCAGCACCAACAGCAGCAGAATGGGCAGCAGCAAGAGCAGCACAAGCAGCACGGGAAGCAGCAGCAGCAGTGTTGACTGCAGCAGCAGCAGCAGCAGCAGCAGCAGCTGCAGCACCAGTCAATGCGAAAGCCTATGGGTCTGTTGTTTCTTAAAAGGGGAATTGAGCTCTAAGTTTCCGGCCTCTAAATTCAGAGACTAGGGTTTAGGGTTTAGGGTTTAGGGTTTAGGGCTTTATATTTAAGTGTTCGAGTTTAGGACTTACAGCTTCTGGTACTGCGATTGATATTTAGGGTTTAGGGTTTGCTGCTTCATATTCAGGGGCAGGGGTTTAGGGTTTACGCTTAATAGCTTCAGGCTTGGGGTCTAGGGTTTAGGGTTTAGGGTTTAGGGTTTAGGGTTTGGACCTGGGGCAAAAAGATGCACAGTGTGTTTGCCGTAGCTGCTGGTGCCTGCTGCCTAGGGCCCAGCGTCTAGTGCCTAGTGCCCACAGCCTAGGGTTTAGGGTTTAGGGTTTAGGGTTTAGGGTTTGGACCTGGGGCAAAAAGATGCACAGTGTGTTTGCCGTAGCTGCTGGT
>NW_013651702.1:18002-23243 GCF_000499385.1 Eimeria necatrix | reverse complement strand
GCAGCAGCAGCAGCAGCAGCAGCAGCAGCAGCAGCAGCAGCAGCAGCAGCAGCAGCAGCAGCAGCAGCAGCAGCAGCAGCGGGGTCAAGACATGTTGTTGGTTTCTGCTGCTGGGGCGTAACCAGTGGTCGCTGCAGCTCAGCTGTGCGCTGCAGCAGAAACGCAATGGCTCCACTTTTATTATTATTATTATTATTATTATTATTATTATTATTACTATTATTATTATTATTATTATTATTACTATTATTATTATTATTATTATTATTATTATTATTATTATTATTGTTATTATTATTATTATTGTTGTTATTGTTGTTGTTGTTAGAGGCGACTGGCCTTTGCCAAGTTCTCTGGGGGGCCTTCAGCAGCGGCGGAGTCCGCTAGACTGAGCACAGCAACTTTGTGCAGCAGCAGCCATTTGCTGCAGCAGCAGCCATTTGCTGCAGCAGCAGCCATTTGCTGCAGCAGCAGCCATTTGCTGCAGCACCAGCACTTGCTTCAGCAGCAGCCATTTGCTGCAGCTGCTGCTGCTAGGACTTGCAAAGCTGCTTAATAAGTCTCTTTTTGTCAGCACAAAAGGCCAGAGCCCGTTGGCTTCTCTGAAGCTTTCCGTGCAACTTGGCCGGCAGCAGCAGCAGCAGCAGCAGCAGGAGCAGGAGCAGCAGCAGCAGCAGCAGCAGCAGCAGTTTGCAGTTCAAAACGGGCTCTGTTCGCTTCTTGGTGCCTTTCTTTTGCATTATCCATTTCCACGAACAAAGACAAACTGCAAACTCCCAAAGAGGTGCAGCAGAAGCAAACAGTGCCAGTCTTGGGCTCACTGCCAACTCCCGGTGACCTCTGGGTGTTCCACTTCTTTTCCACTTCTTTAAAAGAAACTTGAAGATTAAATTGCAATTAAAGTGCTGCGGAAAATTAATTCAAGTTTTGCAAATTGGGAAGTGGCAGGACACCTCAGAAAGGCTTCGTCTTGGCTGATCTGCATTCATTTCAACTCCGTCTTGGGGGCGGAAACATCTCTCGTTTCGCCTTTAAAGGTTTCCTCCCGTCCCCTTTTCTAAAAGCTGAAGAATAATAAATAAATGCAAAATAAATGCAAAATAAATGCAAAATAAATGCAAAATAAATGCAAAAACAATTCAACAGCGGCTCTTTCGAAGCAGCAGCTCGAGCTGCTCCCACAGCCTGTGTGCAGGCAAGCTCTGCACCCTGCAGAATCTTTAATTTCCTCCAACTGAAAATTCGAAGTCTCCGAGTTTTATTTGTTGCAGCGCCTCCGCTGGGCTTTTCTTTCTTTCAAATTGGAAACGAGGGCTTTTGCTGCGCCTCTGTTCTTGGAATGCCACTGCGTTTGAGGCCTTCCAGCACTGGAAAGCAGCGGCGCAGACCCGCAGCCAACTCGCTATAAATATATATTTATATATATATTTATTTATATATTTATATTTTATATATATGTGGCGATAATTTGCAAAAGACAGTGCAGCGCAGGCCAGTTGCAGGTGGAGTCCGAGGCAGATCAGCCGAAGTTGAATTGCAGACGAGAGCACTTCACGAGGAAGCTGTTCAGAAAGTGGCGGAATTCGCCGCGGACTTTGGCCGCAGCAATCTCTTTTAAATGTTAAAATGAGGATATTCAAGTTGGAGTCAAACGAGTCCAACTTGGGGGAAAGTGCAGCAGTTCTTATTGCAGAAAGAACTCCAGAGTGAGTGCCCACGTGCACGAGGCGCCTGCACCCCCTCTGACGCGGCCCCGGCCACTGTCTCGCCAGATTCCGAAATAAAAAAGCAAAAGTGAATTAATGACAATTAAGTTCCCGTTGAAACTGGAAGCTTCATTCCGTCTTGGCGGCTGGCTGCAGACTTGCAATGCTGGCTGCTCGCCGCGGTGTCCGGCGCCCTTCCGCGTTCCTTCGAAGGGCAAATGCAACTCCGTTCATTTCTAAAAGTCAAAAGTTCCAAAGAAGAGAATTAAAGAGCGAGGACACGCGCGAACGCCAGCAGATGCCGCGCACTGCAGGCCGGCACAGAGAGAGTAGTAGAACTCACAGGCTCACAGCTGTCGCTGCTGCGCTCGCGGGCACTGTTACTTCGCAGAGTCCGGAACTGCAAACGCGCGCGTCCAGAGTGCAAATATAACATTAATTTTGCAATTGGAATCCTCGAATTGAGGGGTTTCTCTTGGAAACGCGCGCGGCGGGCGTCGTTGCTCGCGGGCTGGCACCCGGCAGTCCGCCGCCAGGCTGCGGCGCTCGGCGCTTCTTCGCAGTCGGTTGCAGTTCGGCGCGTTTGCGAGGCTTTTGCAGCTTCTGAAAAGAAGTTGAAGTTTAAACTGGCGGAAGAAAGAAAGAAAAGGCTGTCCGCGGAGCCGCAGTCTCAGGCGCGGAGCCCCCCACGCGGCTGCTGCGGCGTTCCAGCTGCCTCGTGGTCGGTGTCGATCTGCGGCTCGGAAGCGTCCCCCTTCAATGAATTTGCAAAGTGCGCAATTTAAACACAATTTAAACACTTGAAGACTTCTTTTGGTGTCGGAGTTTCGCCTCGAAGAAAGCAAACCTCCAGCTTCGCGCTGCTGCGCGCCCGGCTTGCCTTGCGCAGCGCAGGCCGAGCAGCAGCGCGCCGGCCGCCGTGCTGCTTCCGCCAGCAGCAGCGGCGCAGACTTTCCAAACCCTAAAAAAGGGTTTTGTTTTCGAAATTCGAACTTCTGAGGCGGCGGCAGCGCTTTGCAGCCTCCGCGCGGGTGCATGCAGCAGTGGTCCGCGGGCTGCGGAGTTCGGCGAAGAGGCAGCAGCGGCTGCTGGCGGCTCTTCCGCGGCTTCGCTGCTGCTGCTTCCTTTTCGGGTTTTCTGGGGAGAAGGGAAGCTCCGGGGTGGCGCTTGCTGCTGCTGCCGCTGCCGCTGCTGCTGCTGCTGCTGCTGCTGCTGCTGCTGCTGCGCTGCTGCTGCTGCTGCTGCGGCGAGCGCAGAGAGGGCTTGGGGCGCGGCAGCAGCTGGCGCTATGGGTCGAAGCTGACTGTGGAAAGTGGCTGGGCGCAGTCCCCGGAAAGAGGAGAAGCTGCAGCCACCGCTGCCGCCGCTGCTGCTGCTGCTGCTGCTGCTGCTGCTGCTGCTGAGGATGGCGCAGCAGTCGAGCCTGCAGGAGATCGGGGAGGCGACGGACGCCGTGTTCGCGAGCCTGCACCTGCGGCCCTTCCTGCTGCGGCTGCCGCTGCCCGCGGGCGAAGCAGCAGCAACAATTCGCGGCATTTGCGAAAAAGTCACCAAAAACAAGTCCGCCTCCCACACGCGTTCGAACCCCCTCGACGCCGCCACGGAGCAGCCCGACGCGGCTCGCGCGGAGCAGCAGGTGGAGGCGCTGCGGCAGCTGCTGTCCAGTCAGAGCGTCGCGGGCTTCGTCTTGGTGCTCGTCGAGGCCCCTCAGGGGCCCCTGGGGGGCCCCCAGGGGCCCCTCAAGGGCCCCCAGGGGCCCCACTACTGCCCCGTCGCAGGCGGCATCGTCGAGGTCGTCGACCCCGTCGAACGCTCCGTACGCGCCATCTGGTGAGCCCCCACTCCTGCTCCTGCTGCTGCTGCTGCTGCTGCTGCTGCTGCTGGTGGTGCTGGTGTTCTGTGGTGCCTGCGCGAGCTCGTGCTGCTGCTGCGGGCGGGTGGGGCAGGTGCCGGCGGTCGCTGCCGGCGGAGGTGTCGGAGGTGATAATGCGGACTCTGTCTCTGCGGCTGTTTGCCTACGGCTTCGCGTCGAGCCAGCAGATGGTGCCGAACTCTCTGAACAAAGACTCGCTGTCGCCTTCGAAGACCCCCGTGGCCAACCGCCTCATCAGCTGCACGCAAGAAAGCATGTTTTTGTTTCCTCGAGACGCGACGGCGTTCATGAAGACGCAGCTCTGCATGTCCAGACACTGGGAAACGCCGCTCGACGGCGGCAGCCACATCGACCACCCCAAGGCGCCGTAGGCCGACGCGCCCCCGCGATCCGCTCGAATCTTTGCCCTTAGTTGTTTTGTTTTGCATTTTTAACTTTGTTTGCAAATGTCAGTGCGTTTTCGCCGGCCCCGCGGCGCGGATCCGCGGCCTGCTGAGCCGCCGCTGTGCGCTGCGTGTGCTGCCTGCTGCGTTCCGCAGCTGCCGCTGCAGCAGCGTGCGAAACGTCGCGGGCGCCTGGCAGTTTTCAGGAATCAGTTTGTCCCGCTTCGTGAATTACTGGCGAAACCACGGGCGACTGGCGCTGCTGGAGGTGCCCAGCTCGGCGCTGAGCTACTTCGCGCTGCACGACAGGCCGGGCCAGGGACTTGAAAGCGGCGCCAAGCGCCAGCGCCGCCGCGCCGCGGAGGCCGTCAAGACGGAAGAGGCCCCGCGGACTCCGCCGCAGGCCGGCGCCGCCGGCGCGGCCGCAGCCAAGGAGCTGCAGCGGCAGCAGCTGCAGCAGCAGCCCGCCTCCGAAGCCGGCGAAGTCATTGCTGCTTCCTCGCGGCGCGGGCTGCGCCGCGAGGGCTCCATTCCCCCGCTCAGCCACCACGGCGGCGCGCAGCGAAGGCAGGCCAAGGCCGCCAGGATGGCCGCCGCCGCGGGACTCGCAGCCAGGGGGCCCCTCCGGCCCGCAGAGAGGGCCCCCCCCGCCGGCCAGCAGCAGCTGCCGCGCCTCAGACGGCCCGCGCTGCCCTCGCGGCCCACGACGCGGGCCAACGCCCACAAGGGCCTGCGCTGTGCAGGCGAGGCGACGGCCAATTTCAGGGCGCGGCGGACGCGGTAGTGGCGCGGCGAAGAAAAAGGGGGTGCTTCAGCTGCTGCTCGTTTTTTGTGCATTCACATAGTGCGCAGGCCGCTGATGCAGCTGCGCATTCGCTGCGTTTAATCCTGGGCAGTCCCACTTAGTTTGGCAAGAGCTTTCCATCTGCTGCACCTGCTAGTTGCGAGGTTCTCCCTCTCGTGGCGCCGAGGTCTGTGTCACCGACTCACCAAAGTGGGAGACTGCGATACCCGCCTGTATCGCGTTTGATCAACCGAGGCAACACACGATCTGAAACGTCGCACCACCGCTGCAGTCTCAGATGCTTCCCAAGTGCTCTTCCCCTGCCTGCGCTTTTTAATCGCAGTGCGGTGCAAGCGATTTATAATTTGCACAGAACTGGCGCCTGAGGGAGCGCTTTAGAAAGCAGTGCATTTGACTGCTAGGTCTTTTAGCATTTAACTCTCTGCTGAGCCGTGATTCTCGCTCGGGTGTGTCGGGGGGGGGGGGGGGGGGGGG
>NW_013651702.1:0-17902 GCF_000499385.1 Eimeria necatrix | reverse complement strand
TTCGGCGGGGGGGGGGGGGGGGGGGGGGGGGGGGTTGGCACTGCAGACGCAGCTGCAGCAGGTACTGGCTTTAGCGCCTTCGAAAACAAGCGCACGTGTTCCATCTTGCAGATTAGCTGCAAAATTGGGCAGGGCTAGACGCTAAGTGAAGCAGCACCAGCCCACATGCTAGAAGGGAAACGGAGCCATCCGCTGCAGGAAGTCTATTGAAACAGCTGTATACCTCGAGAAAAGTTGAGTTACAGCTTTCCTCAGTGGTAAAAGAAGCTTTAAGGCTGGGTGAGAGGTCGCATTCCCGTGAATGCGGTGCAGGAGTTGGTGGTCGAGTGGCAAGCGACAATAGAAAATGCCGCACAAATCTGGGTTACTGATCGCTAACCTAAGATGGGCGAAGTACGGCTGACACGCTTACGAGCTTAGCGATTTCGTCTAAGTTATTGAGTGGGGTGAATGAAAGGACGTGAATTCTAATGTGAGCGTTTTCGAATGTGTCTGTGAAAAAGAGGAACCAAAAGGGTTAAGAAAGCGAATCAAAAGTAGCGGGAAAGGGTTTCTGTGGATCCGGGAGAATTTCGTCTTGGCGCCGGGGGAAATTTGATTTTAAAATGAAATGAAAGAAGATCGTGACTTCGTTTTGCTGCGGCGGGTGCGTTGCGTTGGCTGAATTTGAAATGACGAAGACACCGCGGGCAGATCTCGTCCTCGGTCTGTACACCGCAGACCGTACACGGCCGGTTGAACCCCGTTCACTTTTCCTTTTCTGCTTTTCCGCGCTGGTAGGATGAAAGGATTCCGCACTGTCGCAATCGAACGGAGCTTTTAACTGACAAGACGCACGCCTCGCTTCGCGCCGACATGACCGGCGAACTGGACCCTCGGTTTCTCCGGAGTTTCCGCGCCACGTGGGAAGACACGCCGTCGTCGCACGCAGTTCCGCAGGCGGCTTTGACGGCGCTGGGCCTCACGCGCGGCGACTTCCTCGATGTGAAGGCCTGGATCTTCTTGGTGGCGCGAAAGCTGCAGTTCGTGAACGGCGAGCGCGCGGCGTTCAAGGTGAGTCCGCGCGCCCGAACTCGCCCGCTTCGCCGCGGCCACGACTGCCTGCGCAGGCCTGCGAGGCGCTCGCGGCGCTCTTCGGCGACCCGCGCTGCTTCGCAATCGTCCAAGACGCGCTGCTGGCCGCCGTGCCCAAGGAAGACGTGCCCCAAGTCTTGGCGAGCTGCTGCCTCAAACTCACTGCGCAGGTACGCGTCGAAAGCTGCAGCGCTCCTTCGCTGCCACCACTGAAGCTTAGGAGTGTTGGCGCTTCAGTTTGAGTCCCAGAGCAACGAAGCGGACCACGACGACTTCCTAGTGGGTCCAACTTCGCCTGCGCCCCTCTCAGCCAGCTGCACCGACTCTGCGCGGCCAACACAGAAAATGATGAATCTCGAACACACCTGCGCGCCGCAGATGCTGGCCTGGCTGGAAACTGCAGTGTTCGCGTGCCTGAGCTCTACGGACGGCTTCTCGTTTAGCGTACGGCCCCCGCTTCTCCCTTTTAGAACCTCAGACCTCATGTGCTCAGCATTTACAGAGAGCCACCGCTCTGGATGTACTGGACTTCCTTCATATTGCCGCTTTCGAATATTTGACCAAGCAGCTCTTCAATGTTCGTGAAGAGCTGCTGCTTGACCGAGAAACTTGCGGTCGCCTTCTGGCCTTTTTACACTGCAACAGCTTAATTGACTGCAGTAAGAAACTCCAGCACCAGTCGCCTGAATAACAACGTTTTTACAGCCCACTCCCAAACAGGGCTCCTCGCTCTCTCCGTATTCATCTTTTCGTACAGCCGTCAGCACATCATGCTGAGAGCAGCTCTACGAGAAATACTTATATCTTTGCTGGGACCAGACATAATCAGCCTCGTAAGAAGCCCTCGGCCATCTTCATTTCCCACCTAAACTCAATACTAAACGACGTGCAGGCTGAACCTATTTTGGCAGCTTTGAAGCCACGGCTGCTTGATGACATTAATGATCCACGACTTGCATTGCGGGCATACTTAGTGGTAAGTCCGTGCACCATTATCATGAATTATCCCCAAATTCCATACAAGCAATTCAGGGTATACACGGGCGCAACAGCGAGTCCTCCATGAGCAAGATACAGGCCCATTTGGACTTCATTTCCTAGACCTTCTCTTCTAACATTCTGCTATTCCCAACCACCTCCACAGTCAAGATGGACTGGGTGGGTATTAATCTGAGTGAAGGTCACACCTCGAGCATTGATAGCCTCTGAATCACCGTCAGAGGTCCCTATAGTAATCGCGTCCGTATTACTAGCCTAAAGCCGCATTCATGTGGTTCTCGGCTGCAAAAAGTGCAGCCTCAAAGCTTGCCAAAAAATTGCACACAATGCTCTCCTAAGAGTGTAAAAAAGAATCTTTGGAATGATATTTGTATCTCAAAACTCTTTTATAAGCGCTGTTGGTTCCTTGCCATGCAAGGAGCTGCTACTCATGTAGGCAAATTTGTCCTTCATACACGAAAGAGACAAGTGCTCGACTCCTAGACACTGCCTTAAAATGGGTCTTCCCACGGGTTGCTGTAATTCTCAGACTTTTCCTAGCTGCCATGCCATTAGAAACTTCGCTTGAGTAAGTGAAGACGAGGTGAGGAACGTGCTGAACTTGCCATGCGTGACTGCTGCAGTGGCAATAGCTTGTTCGGGAGATCATTGGACATATTGAATTTCTTTTAAGAAGTCTATTGCAGCTGCGCTTTCACAGTTTGAACTAGCTTTTGTGGGGAATATGTGCAGCGCCCGCAGCGAAGCCATGATGAGCCTTGGCATCAGTCAAGAAGCGAATCAATTTACGCACTTCCATAATAAGAAGGCCAGGACTTGAGGAACGCGGAGCTCATCTGGCAAAGAGGCCTGAAAGTTCACTAGTCGCTGGGCTTTTAGAGTAAATTTGTACGTTCTTGGTGTATGGCTTCTGCCGGTGGACTCTGCTTGTATCAGAGTTACACACACTAGGATCCCAGTAGATCCAGACTTCATCTTTTCCTTAAACGCGTTCGCTTTCAACGTAGCTAGAGACTGACTGACATTGTGGGTCATTGATCTTACCAAGGGAGCGAAGGGCACGCAGTAACACAGAGCTCTTTTTCTTGGGCTTCTCGAACGAAAAAATAGGCGCAATATCTGGTCTTCGCAGTAAAAAAGCCATATTTGCTATTTTCAACAGTTTATTCAACGTCATCAAGTAGGCGAAAATTCCGTGAACGTGAAACCGAGGTAGTAGGCTCGCATCATAGTTTTGACAGCCGCCACATGCAACTGGTAAAATTGCAGAGTTGGGGCCAAAATTCGCACTATTCAGGAATTGTTTGTTCATTTTTGAGTAATAATTAATTAAATGAGGCTGGAGCCTCGTATTTTTTGGTGGAAGTTCGCGGTGACTCGAAGAGACGGCACCGGTGGTTGTTTCGATATTTGTGTTAGCATCCGTTGTCCCTTCAGTTATTCCCCTAGTCCTTTCATATTAAATGACCAGAAGTAAAGTCTACTAATGCTCCGGACTGTTTTTTCGAAGCACTACGGCGAGCGCATGTGTTTTTCTCCTAGAATACCCCACTCCGCTGGAGATCATAGTACGAAAAAGCACGAGTTCGCTTTTATTGACACAAAACGAATTTGACAGCACCAGAACATGCGGCCATTTTGAGTCCAATTCGTGGTTTCGTGTGAATTTCTGCTGAATGGGATGGCTTCTGCAATTGCCTAAGAGGCGTCATCCTCGACTCTTCTCCACACTTGAGTAGCCACGACATGAGGATTTACGGAGTAACTTCGTCACTGGATGCCTTCCGAGGTGGACTACGCTGGTCCGGCTTATAGCTAAGACCAAAGTTTCCGCAAAAGGTGAGAATCCCGAAGTTTTTGAGCTTTGGCTGTTAGCGCCATTGCCAAGAGGCGTACAGTGCGTGTAAGTATGAAGGAATTACTGCACTAGGCGCCTCAGTGCTGCATCTCTTGAAAGGATTCGTCTTTCCCGCTTTGTCTCTGCCCAGAAATGAGGACAGGAGGGTCACTGCAAACAAACAGCCGAAAGTGTGTGTGACGAAAACCCAGCAGCCGCTGAAACGCCCGTCTTGCTGCTGCTGTGCTTGCCTGTTCACAAGGACAACTCAACGATGAAGACAGGCAAGAATGCACCACCTGCACTGTCACCCCCTTGTCGCATTGTCATTCACTCGGAGGAGCCGCTTCAAAGCGCAGCAGAATCGGAAAAGGGCCAAACGCAGGCCCCACCAGCAGCGGGCCGTCCGCCTCCCAAGCAGGTGACTGCAGAAAGCGAAAGAAATGACTCTTGCAGCAGCATCTGCATTGGGGGGGGCCGCGGCGGCGCGCGAAACGCCTGCAGCCCGAGCGGCAGCCCGTTGTCTAAGAAAGCAATGGAAAGCATAGCGAGTTCTGCAGTTCCCAGGGGGTAAGTGGCATCAATAGACTCGGAAAGTCCTTTAGAAGCTGCTTCCCCACAGCCCAGATGCAGGGAAACAACAGGGAATGTGAATGCTCGAGGCGAAGCCGGCGCAGACTGACATGGTGAGCACTAATCGCCTTTTTGCAAGTCCGCAGGTACTTGAAGTATTGGGCTTCTCGCGCCGGACAGGACGCTGCAGACATTCCTGAATGCGAGGAGTTCGAATTGGCCTACTCGAGGCGGGCGCAGAGCCTTTTTCCGTTTCGCTCAACGACGACGGAGTGGACAGTCAACATGGCGGGCGGTGGGCCACTCTTGAAATGCGCACTTCAAGTCTTTTCGGGGATTCCTTTGCTTCTAGAAGGGTTGGAATGTCTTGCGAGAGCTCGTTGGGAGCTCCGCAGTGCAGTGTCGAGAGTGTAGGGTTTAGGGTTTAGGGTTTAGGGTTTAGGGTTTAGGGTTTTAGCGGCTGTGCAGGTTTTGTCGTGCTTCTCATGCCATGGGGGCCTTTCATGATGCTAGTTGGGTTTTTCTTCGGAGGCGTCCTTGGCTTTGGCTTGGCAATGGCGAACGACTTGTGTCGCCTGCGGAGAAAGACATCTGCAGCGACGCAGCAGAAGGTGCAGCAGAACTGCAGCGGCTGCTGCCGCTGCTGCAGCAGCTTTTTCGACCAAGCGTTGCTGCTGCAGCTGCGAAGCGTGAAGTGTCTTTCTACAGAGATAGACCAGCCAAGAGTGCGTTGGCTCTGACTTTCCCTTGCGTGGCTTTGCAGAAAAAAATATACCATTTGGTCCGCTGGGCCGGCTACCACTTCGCCAGCAGCAACGCGCAGCTGCAACTCATCTTCAAGGTCGTCGTGGAATATGAAGTAGGAGCTTCTAGAAGCAGCAAATAATCAGTTTAAGCCAAACAGCTCTGCAGACAAATGCTGATGCACTGCATTGCTTATGCTCCACAGAGGTGCTTCTGCGGGCGCCACGCGAATGTGAAAAGATTTGTTGCTGCTTCCTCTATAAAGTATGCATTTGCTTTTAAAGTGGCAAAATCATCCATTTGAAGGGAAAATAATGTTTTTATTTACTCATTTTAACTCCCTCTGCGCGGAGCGCATGAAGCAGTGCAACTCTTCACCATATTCCAAAGTGCCTTCTCTGTACTGCGTTTTCAAGGTGTTGGCTCGCTTAGGGGACATCTCTAAAACTGCTCGCGCGCAACTGAGACTCCTCTATTCGTTTTTGTGAGCTCATCGGGAATAATCTTCCTCGGCTGAGGCATATGGGAAACTAGAACGGGTTCTCCTGCTCCGGATAACTTTGCACTTTGCTGCAGCAGAGCAGACTCGTTAAGATAGTTCTTGTCAACTGTATCGGTGATCACTGTGCTTACTAAACTCAAATTATGAAGTAACCCAAGATAGCTTTCTCATGTTTGTACGAGCGCCGCAGGAGCCGCGATGATGTTGGGCACTGCCTGTGGCTTTACCTCGACTACTTCGACGCCCACTTTGAACAAATGACGAGAAACGAAATCTACATGTGTGCTCTTGTCTGTTACGTCTGCACACAATGTGCAGCGAGCCTAAGGTGAAGCGAACAATGACAAGCATCAGAGAAGGCCGTAGCAGCACAGACCCACAGATTTCAGCTGAACTTGGAATCACGAACTTGCCCTTAGTGTCTCGCTGCTTAGTGCAGCACCTTCGCCGTCTCAGGAGTCTTAGACGAAAAGTGCTGTATTTCTTGTGAAGTAGCTCAGTGGGATTCAAGGCAAATTCATGCACGATATATGGGCAGCCACGGAACTCAGTTCACCTTAATCCATCATTGTAAAGGCATCGAATTCTTCTGAGTTATGGCTTACTTCGGTGTGCATGCGTAAATTTGATAAAACGGGATGATAATTATTTGCTTTGTTGTGTGGAGCAGGAAGAGACGAAATCATCCTGTGTTGGAGCGCATGATCGGCATGTTGAACGACCCCGACATTCAAAAGATATTTCAAAGGGCGAAAACGCCAAACTCAAGACAGGCGAGAATCGTAAGCAGATTAACAAAGTGTTAAGAAGATGCATGTGCGCGTATTGCTGTGAGATTTAGCCCGTGTGCTCTGCCGTGGCAACTTGCAGCATTCTTGTTTCAGCAAGGAAAAGGTGCATTCACATCAGGGTTTGCTGGACTGGTTGTGCACTGTATGATCCTTTTTGGGCTTCATCATCGCACTAATTGAAGCATTTGCACTTATTTTCGTGTAAGCACTGGCAACGGCACTAATGAGAATGCTGGCAAAGGCCTAGAGAATCCTCCGCTTGCTGCAGGACGAGAGAACCGAGCGCTGCCTTTTCTACGCCGATAACAGCCAAGGGGTGCAAACTTTTGTAATGAAAGGCGGCGATCTTCTGCAATGTGCGCAAACAATAGGCAGTAGGATGCAGTCGGTTTCTTTCGGTTGCCCCCCTATTCACCACAAGGCGGACTAGACCCACTTTTTCCTAGAGTAGCGCCGCCGTTTAACCTCTTGCATGCTCACGAATGATATGTGATTTCAGTCTAGATTTGTCTTAGGGAAAAGATGGGTTTTTTATGACTTTCGGTGTGCGTAAAAGTGGTGGAAATGGATGTTTGAGGGGGCTGGAGAGTGTTGTCTTATCAGCGCTGCACAGGGATTGCACTGTGGGACGGAACGGCGATGCCTCTGATGGCGGCTCTTTTACTGACGCCATTTCAGACAGCCCTGTGGAAACTGATGGATCAAATGAGAAGGAAGAAAGGGAAAAAACTGGCCAGGATACCCTTGCAGTAAGCAATCAAATGCTGCTGAGCTCAGATATGCTCAGAGTGACATAATTTATTTCATTCACTCACTGACAACATCTCATGTCCCTACACTTCTTTCCAAAATGCGCAGCAACTACAAACAAAATACCAAAAGCTGGCCCAGGAGCCACGTCAACTCAGCGCCTTCCTATTTCCAAGCTCCTCACACTTCATATCCGCAGTGAATCATACGTGAATGTGCTCCCCTGTGGCTGCGGGACTTAGGGGGAGTTCCGGCCTTTGGAGAATTTCAACGTAGCGCTCAGCCAGGGCTTTTCTGTAGAGCGAGCAGCGCCGTGGACAGTTGAAGGAACGAACTCATCAGCGACGGCTTCGCCCACCAAACAGCTTGCTGTGCCTCCGCCTTCTCCCATCAACAAGAAGCAGCAGCAGCAGCTGCTGCCGCAGCAGCGACGGAAAGCCTCCTCCGCCCCCAGCGCCACCAGGAGCAGTTCCAGAGCCTCGAGGCATCAGCAAGAAGACACGAACGCAGAGGCTGCAAATGGTAGGGCTGTGAGAGAGTGGGGTGGCTGACTGGAGTGTTTTCTTTTTGCATTTGCTGCACCCTTTGTCTCTCTCCCGTTCATCGAAAGGGAACTGAATGTGGATGTCCACTTAGGAGAAGACACTGTGAGGAGACAATCTGTGCAAGAAAGCAAGGGGGAAGGTAGGACGAAGCTGGCCTAAAACCAAAGGGATTTTAAGACTTTTGCAGCACCCTTCCACAAGGAAGGACTCCGCAACCGGCAGCCTGGGTAGCAGAAAACGGGAAGCTCATTTAGCCATGTGTAGAGTTGCTAGGTGCGTGCGCGTAGAGGCCCCGGCTCGTCTGTTTAAAAACTACGAAGATTTAATTAACTTCGACATCACGCTGAAGCATCAAACTCCAATGTAAGCCACTGCATTTCCCTTAAGTTGCGGCTGTTTCCTGAATTTTGCATCTCAAGATTCTTAGGTAGCTCACTACTGCGGGTGGCAGCCATTCGAGGGAGTCATAGGTATTGGAAATAAAGACGAACTAGAAAGATAAACCGATTAAATGAAACATTTGGCGGGCAAGTGTAGCGGACTAAGCAAGCGAGCAACACATGAAACTGCGTTTCTGAGGTGCTTGTGCTCGTCGCAGCGCTCCGTATGAATTTCAATTCTTGGAAGAACGAGAAAAGCACGACCCGAGTGATCCTTCTTGGGAGCAGACGGTCGACCAGCCTCTAATTAGTGTTTACAAATACATTTCTCCGAATTCTCCTGTTGTTATAGTCAAGGCCTACGCAAAGTTTGATGGAATTCCTCTGGCTGTGCTCAGCCGAAACATAAGAGATGTCGAATGCAGGCTCAAGTGGTACGCTTAGCTAGCCACCAGTCAGGGCTTTAAGCCCACGACTTCCGTGGCAAAAAACATTTACACCCTTAAATCCGGAATTACAAGTCCTAAACTCCTGCCTCCAACGCTGAACTCCCCATTGCTCAAGCCGGTTGAGTTGCTGTTGGCCGCTCAGGGACACAACATTCGCAGACTATCGCATCGTAGAAAGCGATGTTGACGGCTGTGAAATGATATACTGCGTGATGAAGGCACCTTTTCCAATTTCAAATCGGGATTTTTTACAGGTGAGTCACCTCCTTTGTGCTGCAACGCAGCGGGAGTTGCACGTGCATCTTACCCGTGTACTAGGTAGAAAGCATCTATATCTATGAAAGCACGTAGCATGTATCAGTACAAAGCTGCTACGTTTTTCATCTGTATTGATATCGGTCCCCGTTTCATTGTAATTCCAATTCCCAGCTGCAGACTGCAGCGTTTCAGGAGGTAAACTAGCAGCAAAATAGACTGGCGAGTTACGCGACTGCGCAAGAGGGCAGAATTTCTCATTATAGCACCACTATGACAGGCGTGCTGGTGGATGTATTGCTGTGCCTAATCATTATCTATTTGCTGCAGTGGCGGCGGACGGTCGAAAAGCCTGAAGAAGGAGTCGTCAAGATGATGTTGAGGTGATACTGACTGCTCTCGATGCATTCGTTGAATTGAAGGAACATTTTGTTTCAGACCAGTCCTTGCTGCTCGGCTGAGCACTCAGAGAGTTGAGGGTTCACATTTTTATTTTGAATTTTAGGGTTTTCTGGAGCTCCGACGTCATGAAATAGCTCTTCAGATTTAGGCTTGTTTTGCAGATCTGCTGACCATCCTTCGATTCCAGAGCAGTCGGGCTGCGTGCGCGCAGAAACTCTCATTTCTGGTGCTTCCTGATCCCTTTTTTGCACTTTGGGCTGCCTAACGTAGACCAATTTGTTGCAGCAAATAAGTAGGAGGGATCTCACCTTGGTCTCTTGTTGAATCATTTAAGAGAATTCAAAAGCTTGTTCTGTCAATATGCCCTTCTTGTTGTCTTCAGGCTACCTCATGCGACGGAGCTCAAGCGACCCCAATTCTTCTTCGCTGTTTATTGTGGCGCAGACAGATGTGAAAGGCTTACTTCCAAAGGTACAAAAAGCGGCTGAGCTTTGGCCAATAAACTCTGCTAAAACTTATCTCTCTCTTCTTCTTGTATGAGCAAGTGTGATAAGTGGCGGCAGCCAATGGAGCCTCCTGGCTGGAAGATCACAGAAAAGAAGTGCAGGTTTTGGGGATCGCTATAATTGCACGGCGTGCACATGTTCACAAGCTCTGTGTACCGCATTGACACGTGCATGCGTAGTGATATATGCATGTATATATTTATGTTAAAGACTTAAATGTGCATGCAGCACTGGTGCATGCCTGTGGATATACGCGTACGCATTTCCCTTCATATATATGCATCTGGCAGCACTTAATGGGTGAACAAAAGGCCTCTTTCTGGACTTTAAAGAGGCCTGATGATGACTTGGCAACAATTGCACTTCTGCATGCGTTTGTGCAGTGGCTGGTGAACTCCACAGCCGCGAGAGCCCCCGTGAGCTGGGTGGACAACCTGCGCCGCGCATGCAAGAAGTACATGGAGGCCCTTCCCCAGGAGGGGCCCACTTGAGTGCGTTGCAGCTTTTTCGTTTCGAACTGCCTTTAGTGTCCTAAAAGTGTTCAAAAGGGAACTCTCTTCACGCGGATTCCACGCAAAGAGGCCGCGGCCAAGCCCCGGACTTCGCAGCACAGCGACGGGCGGCAGAAGCGGCTCAGAAGATATACTGTTGGGAGTCAGCCACTGGCCACTTTTGATGTTCAAACGAATACTCTGAGGCCCCTGGGTGGCCTGCCTTGAGCCCAGTAGCCCCTTAGAGTGCCGCCCCACTGGCCAGTCCAAACTGCATGCGCATGCAGACAGTGGGGAAGAAGGCCTTAGACTGAGAAGAGCACAGCCTACGAGTGAGGCCGTAGAGGGATCGCGGGCAAAAGCACTTGAAGCTTTTTTGCATTTTATTAGTTCTCGCGTTTCTGCTTTGGGCGTCCGTCTTCTTGCGGGGCCCCCAGTGTGCAGTGTGCAGACAGCCGAAACATCTCATGTGGAAAGTGCTGGGGGGGACTTAGTTGGCTTTTCTCTCGTCTTGCAAAGTGTCTGTACACCCCAGAAAGGCCCAGCCCCACCCCACGAGTCTGCACCGCGCTTAGGCTCTTTTGGGGGCAAGAGGGGAAGCCAAATCAACTCTTCTGTTTCTGGCTAGCTATAGCCTCTTAAGTGGTCGCTGTGGAGAGTTTCTCACTATGTGGCGAGTTCACCTTGTCAACAAACTAGTTAGTTCGCCTGCACTGCCAGCTGCTGCAGCTTGTGATTAATTCATTCTGTTGCATTATGATTAATTCATTCTGTTGCATTATGATTAATTCATTCTGTTGCATTATGAATAATTCATTCTGTTGCATTATGATTAATTCATTCTGTTGCATTATGATTAATTCATTCTGTTCCATTATGATTAATTCATTCTGTTGCATTATGAATAATTCATTCTGTTGCATTCGTTTGGAGTCCATTACAAGCCCCGTGCAACACCGTGCAGATGAGGGCTGCAGCGGCCCGCTGGCAGGCCGACGGCGTCCGCAGGAATATAAGTTGCAGATGTTACAAAAGTGGCTACGAGTGATGCGCGAGTCCCCCAAAGCGCAGAGTTTCAGGTGTATGTACACCACGCACGCGAGTCCACAGCGCCTACTCTGCGTCCCAGATGCCGAAGACCGAAGCCACGTGGGCCAGCAAGGCCGCGACACAAGAGGCTTTCAACTTCAACAACAAAAAGGCGAGCAACATGAAAAACAAAACATTGCCCCCGAATGTGCACAGCGCGAAAACCAGATACAGCAGCATGCAGAAGTCCCCGCTGTACAGACGCCTGAACAAACGCAGCAAGCTGGGGATTCAGACAGTGAACTGCAACACAAGAATAGAAAAGAATAATTCAACAGAAAAGATTAATTCAAGGACTTGCAACACAAGAGTAAAAAAGATTAATTCAAGACAAGAGAATCCGGAATAAAACAAATGACAGGCAACAGAAACTGCCAACACCGGCGCCGCTGCTGCGGCTTGTTGGGGGCTACAAAGCCACGAGACAGCGGCATTCAACTTTCGAAGTGGCTTTTGAATAAAAGAATTAATTGAAAAGAAAAAAAAAGAAAAAACCCGCAAATGGACTCAGTCGTTTTTGGCTCTTCGTCGAACAACTTACACCAGCGAAACCAAAGAGGCGAGGAACTCGTGGGCCTCCAGCTGCTCCAGCGGCAGAAAGCTCTGCACAGAAAAAGATGCCGCAAGGGTTTAGGGTTTAGGGTTTAGGGTTTAGGGTTTCCCTCAAATGGGAAAATGAAGTGAAAGATCCGCAGAGCACATCTCCATGCTGCTGCTTGGGACTGCGGCGCCGGCGCCGGTTTACTACTGTGCGCTGGGCCCAAAACCCCAAACCCTAAACCCTAAACCCTAAACCCTAAACCCTAAACAGAATAGACAGAAACACTCCAAGCAGGAAAGAGCCACGAGGCACATTGCAGATGAGCTGCACAAGAATAGAAATGTGGAGAAGCTTTGCACACATTTGCAGAAAACTTTGCATTTCTAATTGTGCAAATTCAGACATTTTCGCAAATCTAGTGTGTCTCATTTCTCATTTCAAAAAATGCAAATTCATTTTTGAAAGTTCAAAATTTGATTTGCGAGCAAATGCATGCACGATGAGTTTCAGGTGTCCGAGTGTACGTACAGCTCCTCGCGCACACGCTGCGGGCATTCGCGGCTCCAGAGAAACAGAAAAGTAAAATAAAGAAAAAATATAAAATCAAACAGAAATAAATGCAAAAAGGGGCCATAAATGCCTCTAAATGTTCCCCGTTTTGCTCCCAAGTGCCCCCTCACCGCCTTGACATGCAAAGTGATCCCCGGAAGATCCAAAAAGAACAAACAGTTCGTCAGCGCCAAAGCAGCTTTTGGAGAAACATAAGGAGAGCCCACCTGCGGGTCCCCCCCATGTCTCTCCTGGGCTGCACCCTCCAGGGGCCCCCCCAGGGGCCCCCCTAGGGGCCCCCCCTGGGGTGGGGGCCCCCCTGGGGGCCCCCCTGGGGGCCCCCCCGGGGCCTCCCCCCCCGAAGCCCCTCGCTGCAAGGCGGGCGAGGGCCTCCGCTGGAAGGCTGCGGCGTCTTGGAGCTCTTGTTCTGTGCTGCATGCAGCAGCAGCAGCAGCAGCAGCAGTTTCGGAAGCAGCGAGTCTGTTGTGGGGTTCGGAGTTGCTGCCGAGTTCGGGGTCCCTGAGGGCTGCGGTGTACGTACACCTCTCTTCACTGCGCCGGCCGTGCAGCTGCTGCTGCAGCGAAGAGCCCTCTGCGGGGCGCCTTGGGGCCTGCGCGTCCGCCTCCCCGCAGCAGCAGCTGCTGCCGCTGCTGCTGCTGCTGCTGCTGCTGCTGCAGCTGCTGCTGCTGCTGCTGGTGCTGCTGGGGCTGGGGGTGCCTCGCGGGGGTGCGGCGCAGCAGGCGAAGTCGAGTCTGCGGGAAGGGGCGACGGCGGTGGCGGTGCTGCGCGTGGCGAGTCTGAGGGCGGCGCGGGCGAGGGCAGCAGCAGCAGCAGCAGCAGCAGCAGCAGCAGCAGCAGCAGCAGCGCGGGCAGCAGCGAGGCGGCGACGCGCGCAGCAAACGGAGGGGCGCAGGGCCCGCAGGCGGGCCCCCCAGAGGCAACCCAGCAAGCAGCGCAGCTGCAGCAAAAAGGGCACAAGACCCACAGTGAGAGACACAGTGAAGGCCGCGCATGCAAACATGGGGGCTGGCAGCAGCAGCGAGTGCAGCAGGAAGAAGAGCTGGAGGAAGCAGCAGAGGCGGGAGAGCGCGGAGAGCCCGAAGTGGGAGAAGACGCAGCAGCGCGAGGGCGGGTAGGCGCTGCTGCTGCTGCTGCTGCTGCTGCTGGGCACTGCGTTGCGGGCCCGGACGTAGCAGTAGAGCCCGAACTCCGCAGCCACGAGGCAGCTGCTGCAGGCCGCCGCGAAAGCCAGCTGCGCAGCGCCGGGCAGCAGCGTGTCGGGGTGCTGCTGCAGCACGCTGCGCAGCAGCAGCGCAGCAGCGCCCCAAAACAGCAAAAAGTAGCCCCAGCAAAAGGCCAGCACGGCCCGCGCGCAGGCCGGAGTCCACCGCGTCGTCAGCGGCGGCAGGTCCTCCACCGAGCCGTCCAGCCCGAGCTCAACCACTTCTGCATGCGAAAGCACTTCGTGCAGCAGCGAACGCCGAGAAACGGCAGCAGAACTCATTCTGAACTCGCCGCATTCTGCGGATCGCCCACAGCCGCGAAAGCGCCGCCGCGCGGCTCAGCTGTACAGACACTCCAAGCCGCCGCGCGCGCGCCCGCCCTCCAGCGATCTGCGGCTTCCCCCGCCGCACTTTCGCTTTTTTTCCTTTTCTTTTCCCGTTTGCTTCCCAGAAAACGCAAAAAAAACCAAGTTTCCCGCCGCCGCGCCGCCGCGTCCGCCTGCGCCGCCCGCGGTGTCCTGACAGCCCCCGCGTCGCTTCCGGCCTTCCGCGCGGCGCCGCCAAAGCCAACTTCGCACTTTTATTCCCAAAAGAAGAAGTCCGAAACTCGCAGCCGCAAGTGACCTCGCAGAAGCGCCGGCGCCGATCACGCGGCGCATGCCGCGGCAGTGAGTTGGGGCTCGCTGGTCGACCAGCGGCGCTGCCGCCCCTCCAAACGCAAATAACTCAAAGAGCTCTTGCGAAACAAAACAAATATTTCTCAAGTACTGCTTCTGCGCACAATGAGAGAGCCAGCACGGAGATGATATTCCCGTGCAACTCCACTCCCCCTTCAAACTCCCTGCTGCACCCCCAGCTGCGCCGCGCGGCCAAAACGACTGCAGCGAACTGAAATGAGGCTTCAGAGCGGCGGCGGTCGACTCGCGCCTCAGATAGCCAGCTGCATGCAGTGTACAGACACCGCAGCGCCCGCGGCAGAGCCCCCGCCGCACTCCCAGCACTTCACTTCTTTAGTTCTTTACTTCTGCAGGGCCTCCCCAGCCCTTCCCAGCAGCTTCTGCTGCAACCAAGGGGCCCCGTGCTGCAGCCAAAGGGCCCGCGGCAGCCCCAGAGCCCCTGCTGCTGCTGCAGGGGAACTGGGGGCCCCCGGGGTGCCCCACAAGGGGCCCCACAAGGGGCCCTGGGGGCCCCTTGTGGGGCCCCCGGAGGCGCCAAACTGCATGCGCTCGAAGGGCTGTTCAGCTTATTTAGTTCGCTGGCCAAATGAAGCTGCTGCTGCGCTGCCAGGGCTCACAGCAGCAAAGCCTTTGCTGCTTATTATATATATATATATATACATATATTATATATATATATATATACATATATATATATATACATATATTATATATATATATACATATATATAGATGTATATATATATATATTATGTACATATTGTATATATATGTACTTAAAGGCAGCAGCACAAACCCTTTGTGGGCCATTTGCTGCTGCTGGAGGCCTGCTCGCGGGCTCGGGCTGGGGTTTGGGGTGTAGGGTGTGAAGACGAGGGTTTAGGGCTCGCAGGCCTAGGGTTTAGGGTTTGCTGGCGAGGGTTTAGGGTTTGCTGGCGAGGGTTTAGGGTTTAGGGTTTGCTGGCGAGGGTTTAGGGTTTAGGGTTTGCTGGCGAGGGTTTAGGGTTTAGGATATTCTGTGCTTCTGTGAGCGAGGAGGAAGGAGCAACCCTAAACCCTGGTTTTGTTTTCTTCACAAACCCTCGGCACAAACGTAAACCCTAAACCTCCAGCCTCAAAACCCTAAACCCTAAATCAGAGAGTTTGTTGAGATTCTGCAGAACACTGCCGAGAGCAAAGCAGCAGCGCGCACTAGAGGGTTCAAGAAGTGCAGGTGCGGCGAGTTAGGAACTGCCTAGCAAAGCTCAGCGCCGTGCTGCTGCTGCTGCTGCTGCTGCTGCTGCTGCTGCTGCTGTTGCTGCTGCTGCTGCTGCTGCTCTGCTGCAGAACAGCGGCGGGTCCTTGTGCTGCAGCAGACTGCTGCGCCGCAGCAGCTTCACTTCTCATTAAATTCAAATCTGAAAATGTCTCTGAGGCGCTCTGGCTTCGGGAGGCCCCAGCGCCTCAAGAGCGGCCTCAGCCTTTAAACGTAAACTGCACTTCTGCTGCTGCTGCTGCTGCTGCAGCAGCAGCGCTGCAGCAGCGGCAGCAGCAATTCGTTACACGGGACTTTTTCCTGCGCCAGCAGCAGATTAAGGGTTTCAGCCCTGCGTAGCTGGAGCTGCTTTGTTCAAAAGCGATTTCAGTGAAGGGCAGCTGCTGCGCAGTTAAGCATTTGCTGCTGCTGCTGCTGCTGCTGCTGCTGCTGCTGCTGCTGCTGTGAATTGGAAACTTCTTTGCCCCTCTCCCCCCCGGCACTCGCCTCTGCATTAGCAGCTGCTAGGCAATTCGAGGGTTTGCTGCAGCGCTGCGCAGCCGCGCGGGCCGCGTGGGGTGCAGCAGCAGCAGCAGCAGCAGCTGCTGCTGCAGTTAGCCTGCGAGCGGGGCTGCAAGCCAGGCCGCGGAACTGTCTGTGCGCTGCGCCCGAGGGGCAATTGGGTGTTTAGAAAAGGCCTTTGTTTGCTAAGCAGCGGGGGAGCAGCCAGACACGGGGCGAGGGCAGCGGGTGCAGCAGCAGCAGCAGCAGAAGCGCAGCGAAGTGGAGAGCGGGGCGGCCTCGCGGCGCCGCGGCCCCGCTGGCCGCGCTCGAAGAGATTTCACTAAATTGCACTAATAAACTGTGAAGTTGAATTAATTTCAAGCAAAGGGGGGCGATCTGGCGGGGCGGGGCGGCCGGAGGCCGCGGCGGGTGGCGGTGACGGCTGCGGAGCACGAAGTGTGCGTTGCACGGCTTTGCAGCCTCGCAGCCGCCACTGAGTCGCTTACACACCTTCTTGTGCAGCATTTAGCGGAATTAAATGTCGAAAGGAAGCGAAGTGAAGGCGGGTTGCGGCGTACAGACACCTGGCGGCGTTGGAGCAGCAGCTCCCGCAGTGCGCGCCACAGCCACGAGCGCGGCGTCGCGTCTGTACACCCCGGAGCCGCGTTCTGCAGGCGCGTTTGCCGCGGAAGAACTGCCTTTTAGTGAAATGGCTTTTGCTTTTGCTGCTTCCGCGCTGTGGGTCCCGCGAGAGGGCCTCTGGCGAGGCGAAACGCGCAGTTAGTTGGCCGAAACGGCGGTCCGTGGCTGCTGGTCCAGCGCCGCCTCTGGGGAACGAAGCCGCGCAGGGCTTGTGGGTGTAGCGACAGTCGAAGGGGCCTTGCTGCGGACTGCCGTAGCAGCAGCAGCAGCAGCAGGAGAGCCCGCGGGCTGGCCAGAGTGCGGTGGGTCAGAGGCTCTGCGCGGCAGGCGCTGCTGCGTTTGGCTTGCAGCGGCGCGCCCTCGCGGTTTATACTTGCGAAGGGAAGCGCAGAAAGGCAGTTTCCAGATTTAAAGTCTGTCTCGTTTGCAGGGCAGCAGGACTGGTCTCGGTCTCGTCGCTGGCGCTGCTGTTGCCAGTTGCTGCTGCGCAGCAAGGAAGTGGCGCTGTTGCTGCTGCAGCAGTTGCTGCTGCTGCAGCGGCTCTGCGGCGCAGCAAAGCCGGCGCAAGCCCCTTTGTCGCTTCTTTTCTGCAGTCGAATTCCCAGCAACTGCGCCGCGGGCTTTGGAGTTCCGCGGCGGCCGTTAAGGGGCTTCACACGGCCGCGGGCTGGGAGACCTTGCGAGCTGATCGCGGCTCTGCCGCCCCTCCTCGCCTCCGCCGCTGGCGGCCCTTTCCCCCCCCGCCGCCGCCCCTTCGCCTGCATTTTCTCTTGTCTCTCGGCTTATTAATTCGAAAGAGGCGCTGGAGGCCGCTGGGGCCCCGTGGAAGCTGCGGCGCCACCCTCTCTCGGACCCCGGCGGAGCCGCCCGACCGCGGGGCAGCCGGGGCTGTCCGCCGCGGCTCGCCTTTGTCTTGGCATTTTTTTCTTTTTCCTTTTTGCTGCGCAAACGCGTTTGCGCTCGCGGCGGCGCAGCAGCAGCCGCCGCCGCCCGCCCGCGGCCGCTGCAGCCGCGAGCCACCGCCTCCCACGCAGCCCCCCGCGCCCCCGCCGCCTTCTCCCGCGCCTTCCTTCGCTCCCCTTCTTCCAACTGCCCTTTGGGCCCTCCGCTGCGCCGCAGCAGCCGCGGGGGCCCCCCGCCGCCC